>NW_028125685.1:0-300000 GCF_965194825.1 Balaenoptera physalus | reverse complement strand
AACGAAAAGGATTTGAAAGCAAGTCAATATTGCAGGAAACAGATTTCAGGAGGTAGATGCAAATCGCCTTTAAAGCACATGAAAAGCGGCAAGACTTTAACAATGATGCTCTGGCCAAAAAGAGTATTTGCGTTTTTTCCTGAATATATTCATGAAAAAACGCATACGCTCTTTTTGCCCAACCAAGCAAGCGGGAAATGCAAATCTGCAGTACAAACAAGTCTCACTTCCCATCGGTAAAGAGCCATCCTGAAAAAACTATAAAAACCAGAATTGCAGGACAGGCCATGGAGAAAAGGGAGCCTTGTTACGCTGATGCGTGGGATGTAAATTGCCAACAGCCACTGTGCAGAAGTGTATGGTGTATCCTAAAACATCTAAAACACACAGCTAGAGAACATAGGGCACTACCCCTCATGGGCATATAAATTCGGAAAACTAAAAATCAACAAGACACAGGCACCTCAAAGTTTAGGGCTGCTCTGTTTACAAGAATTTAGACTTTGGTACACCTTAAATATCCCAGGAACGAGAATCATGGATAAAGATGTTGTGGCAATTATGTACAATCGAATATCACTCAGCCATGAAATCAATGTCATAAGACTAGGAACCTCAGGGGAGGAGAGAAGATAGTGGAAGGGTAAGACGCGGAGATCACCTTCCTTCCCACAGATACAGTACAAATACAGCTACACGTGGAACTGCTCCTACCCAACACCCACTGAACACTGGCAGAAAACGTCAGACCTCCCAAAAGGCAAGAAACTCCCCCCGTACTTGGGTAGGGCAAAAGAAAAAAGAAATAACAGAGACAAAAGAATAGGGACGGGACCTGCACCAGTGGGAGGGAGCCGTGAAGGAGGAAAGATTTCCATGCACTAGGAAGCCCCTTCGTGGGCAGAGACTGCAGGTGGCAGAGGGGGGAAGCTTCGGAGTCACGGAGGAGAGCGCAGCCACAGGGGTGTGGAGGGCAAAGCGGACAGACTCCCGCACAGAGGCTTGGCGCCGAGCAGCACTCACCATCCCGAGAGGCTCGTCTGCTCACCCGCCGGGGCTGGCGGGGCTGGGAGCTGAGGCTCGGGCTTCAGTTGGATCGCAGGGAGAGGACTGGGGTTGGCGGCGTGAACACAGCCTGAAGGGGTTAGTGCACCACAGCTAGCCGGGAGGCAGTCCGGGAAAAAGTCTGCAGCTGCCAAAGAGGCAAGAGACTTTTTCTTCCCTCTTTGTTTCCTGGTGAGCGAGGAGAGGGGATTCAGAGCGCCGCCTAAACGAACTCCAGAGACGGGCGCGAGCCACGGCTATCAGCGCGGAACCCACAGCAACAGGGACGCAGAGGAAAAAATGGAGAGATTCCCTCACAGAGGCTTGGCGCCGAGCAGCTCTCAGCAGCCCGAGGGGCTTGTCTGCTCACCCGCCGGGGCGGGCGGGGCTGGGAGCTGAGGCTCGGGCTTCAGTTGGATTGCAGGGAGAGGACTGGGGTTGGCGGCGTGAACACAGCCTGAAGGGGTTAGCGCACCAAAGCTGGCCGGGAGGGAGACCGGGAAAAAGTCTGCATTCGCCGAAGAGGCAAGAGACTTTTTCTTGCCTCTTTGTTTTGCGGCGCGCAAGGAGAGGGGATTCAGAGCGCCGCCTAAACGAACTCCAGAGACTGGCGCGAGCCGCGGCTATCAGCGCGGGCCTCAGAGACGGGCGTGAGACGCTGGGGCTGCTGCTGCTGCCTCCAAAATGCCTGTGTGTGAGAACAGGTCTCTCTCCACCCCGCCCCTCCCGGGAACCGGTGCAGCCCGCCACTGCCAGGGTCCCATTATCTGGGGACAACTTCCCCGGGAGAACGCAATGCATGCCTCAGGCTGCTGAAACGTCACGCCGGCCTCTGCCGCCGCAGGCTCACCCCGCCTCCTCTGTACCCCTCCATCCCCGCGGCCTGGGTGAGCCAGAGCCCCCAAACCAGCTGCTCCTTTAACCCCGTCCTGTCTGGGCGGGGAACAGATGCCCTCAGGTGACCTATACACAGAGGCGGGTCCAAATCCAAAGCTGAACCCCAGGAGCTGTGCGAACAGAGAAGAGAAGGGGAAATCTCTCCCAGCTGCCTCAGAAGCAGTGGATTAAAACTCCACAAACAATTTGATGTGTCTGCATCTGTTGAATACATGAATAGACAACGAATCATCCCAAATTCAGGAGGTGGACTTTGGGAGCAGGATATATTAATTTTTCCCCTGTTCCTTTTTTTGTGAGTGTATATGTATATGCTTCTGGGTGAGATTTTGTCTGTATAGCTTTGCTTTATAATAGCTTTATTTTACTTCACTATATTATAGCCTCTTTCTTTCTTTCTTTCTTTCTTTCTTTCTTTCCTTCCTTCCTTCCTTCCTTCCTTCCTTCCTTCCTTCCTTCCTTCCTTCCTTCTTTCTTTCTTTCTTTCTTTCTTTCTTTCTTTCTTTCTTTCTTTCTTTCTTTCTTTCTTTCTTTCTTTCTTTCTATTTTTTCTCCCTTTTACTCTGAGCCGTGTGGATGAAAGGCTCTTGGTGCTCCAGCCAGGCATCAGGGCCGTGCCTCTGAGGTAGGAGAGCCAACTTCAGGACACTGGTCCAAAAGAGACCTCCCAGCTCCACGTAATACCAAATGGCAAACATCTCTCAGAGATCTCCATCTTAACATCAAGACCCAGCTTCACTCAATGACCAGCAAGCTACAGTGCTGGACACCCTATGCCAAACAACTAGCAAGACAGGAATACAGCCCCATCCATTAGCAGAGAGGCTGCCTAAAATCATAATAAGGCCACAGACACCCCAAAATACACCACCAGACGTGGACGTGCCCACCAGAAAGACAAGATCCAGCCTCATCCACCAGAACTCAGGCATTAGTTCCCTCCACCAGAAAGCCTACACAACCCACTGAACCAATGTTAGCCACTGGGGACAGATACCAAAAACAACGGGAACTACGAACCTGCAGCCTGTGAAAAGGAGATCCCAAGCACAGTAAGATAAGCAAAATGAGATGACAGAAAAACACACAGCAGATGAAGGAGCAGGGTCAAAACACACCAGACTTAACAAATGAAGAGGAAATAGGTAGTCTACCTGAAAAAGAATTCAGAATAATGATAGTAAGGATGATCCAAAATCTTGGAAATAGAATAGACAAAATGCAAGAAATATTTAACAAGGGAATAGAAGAACTAAAGAGGAACCAAGCAACGATGAAAGACACAATAAATGAAATTAAAAATACTCTAGATGGGATCAATAGCAGAATAACTGAGGCAGAAGAAAGGATAAGGGACCTGGAAGATAAAATGGTGGAAATAACTACTACAGAGCAGGATAAAGAAAAAAGAATGAAAAGAACTGAGGACAGTCTCAGAGACCTCTGGGACAACATTAAACGCACCAACATTCGAATTATAGGGGTCCCAGAAGAAGAAGAGAAAAAGAAAGGGACTGAGAAAATATTTGAAGAGATTATAGTTGAAAACTTCCCTAATATGGGAAAGGAAATAGTTAATCAAGTCCTGGAAGCACAGAGAGTCCCATACAGGATAAACCCAAGGAGAAACACGCCAAGACACATATTAATCAAACTGTCAAATATTAAATATAAGGAAAACATATTAAAAGAAGCAAGGGAAAAACAACAAATAACACACGAGGGAATCCCCATAAGGTTAACATCTGATCTTTCAGCAGAAACTCTGCAAGGCAGAAGGGAGTGGCAGGATATACTTAAAGTGATGAAGGAGTAAAACCTACAACCAAGATTACTCTACCCAGCAAGGATCTCATTCAGATTTGATGGAGAAATTAAAACCTTTACACACAAGCAAAAGCTGAGAGAATTCAGCACCACCAAACCAGCTTTACAACAAATGCTAAAGGAACTTCTCTAGGCAAGAAACACAAGAGAAGGAAAACACCTACAAGAACAAACCCAAAACATTTAAGAAAATGGGAATAGGAACATACATATCAATAATTACCTTGAATGTAAATGGATTAAATGCTCCCACCAAAAGACACAGGCTGGCTGAATGGATACAAAAACAAGACCCATATATATGCCGTCTACAAGAGACCCACTTCAGACCTAGAGACACATACAGACTGAAAGTGAGGGGATGGAAAAAGATAGTCCATGCAAATGGAAATCAAAAGAAAGCTGGAGTAGCAATTCTCATATCAGACAAGATAGACTTTAAAATAAAAACTATTACAAGAGACAAAGAAGGACACTATATAATGATCAAGGGATCGATCCAAGAGGAAGGTATAACAATTGTAAATATTTATGCACCCAACATAGGAGCACCTCAATACATAAGGCAAATACTAACAGCCATAAAAGTGGAAATCGACAGCAACACAATCATAGTAGGGGACTTTAACACCCCACTTTCACCAATGGACAGATCATCCAAAATGAAAATAAATAAGGAAACACAAGCTTTAAATGATACATTAAACAAGATGGACTTAATTGATATTTATAGGACATTCCACCCCAAAACAACAGAATACACATTTTTCTCAAGTGCTCATGGGACATTCTCCAGGATAGATCATATCTTGGGTCACAAATCAAGCCTTGGTAAATTTAAGAAATTTGAAATCGTATCAAGTATCTTTTCTGACCACCACGCTATGAGACTAGATATCAATTACAGGAAAAGATCTGTAAAAAATACAAACACATGGAGGCTACACAATACACTACTTAATAACGAAGTGATCACTGAAGAAATCAAAGGGGAAATCAAAAAACACCTAGAAACAAATGACAATGGAGATACGATGAACCAAAGCCTATGGGACACAGCAAAAGCAGTGCTAAGAGGGAAGTTTATAGCAATACAAGCCTACCTCAAGAAACAGGAAACATCTCGAATAAACAACCTAACCTTGCACCTAAACCAATTAGAGAAAGAAGAACAAAAAAACCCTAAGGCAGCAGAAGGAAAGAAATCATAAAGATCAGGTCAGAAATAAATGAAAAAGAAATGAAGGAAACAATATCAAAAATCAATGAAACTAAAAGCTGGTTCTTTGAGAAGATAAACAAAATTGATAAACCATTAGCCAGACTCATCAAGAAAAAAAGGGAGAAGACTCAGATCAATAGAATTAGAAATGAAAAAGGAGAAGTAACCACTGACACTGCAGAAATACAAAAGATCATGAGAGATTACTACAAGCAACTCTATGCCAATAAAATGGACAACCTGGAAGAAATGGACAGATTCTTAGAAATGCACAAACTGCCGAGACTGAACCAGGAAGAAATAGAAAATATGAACAGACCAAACACAAGCACTGAAATTGAAACTGTGATTAAGAATCTTCCAACAAACAAAAGCCCAGGACCAGATGGCTTCACAGGTGAATTCTATCAAACATTTAGAGAAGAGCTAACACCTATTCTTCTCAAACTCTTCCAAAATATTGCAGAGGGAGGAACACTCCCAAACTCATTCTATGAGGCCACCATCACCCTGATACCAAAACCAGACAAAGATGTCACAAAGAAAGAAAACTACAGACCAGTATCACTGACGAACATAGATGCAAAAATCCTCAACAAAATACTAGCAAACAGAATCCGACAGCACATTAAAAGGATCATACACCATGATCAAGTGGGGTTTATCCCAGGAATGCAAGGATTCTTCAATATACGCAAATCAATCAACGTGATACACCATATTAACAAATTGAAGGAGAAAAACCATATGATCATCTCAATAGATGCAGAGAAAGCTTTCGACAAAATTCAACACCCATTTATGATAAAAGCCCTGCAGAAAGTAGGCATAGAGGGAACTTTCCTCAACATAATAAAGGCCATATATGACAAACCCACAGCCAACATTGTCCTCAATGGTGAAAAACTGAAACCATTTCCACTAAGATCAGGAACAAGACAAGGTTGCCCACTCTCACCACTATTATTCAACATAGTTTTGGAAGTGTTAGTCACAGCAATCAGAGAAGACAAAGAAATAAAAGGAATCCAAATCGGAAAAGAGGAAGTAAAGCTGTCACTATTTGCAGATGACGTGATAGTATACATAGAGAATCCTAAAGATGCTACCAGAAAACTCCTAGAGCTAATCAATGCATTTGGTAAAGTAGCAGGATACAAAATTAATGCACAGAAATCTCTTGCATTTCTATACACTAATGACGAAAAATCTGAAAGTGAAATTAAGAAAACACTCCCATTTACCATTGCAACAAAAAGAATAAAATATCTAGGAATAAACCTACCTAAGGAGACAAAAGACCTGTATGCAGAAAACTATAAGACACTGGTGAAAGAAATTAAAGATGATACAAATAGATGGAGCGACATACCATGTTCCTGGATTGGAAGAATCAACATTGTGAAAAGGACTCTACTACCCAAAGCAATCTACAGATTCAATGCAATCCCTATCAAACTACCCCTGGCATTTTTCACAGAACTAGAACAAAAAATTTCACAATTTGTATGGAAACACAAAAGACCCCAAATAGCCAAAGCAATTTTGAGAACAAAAAATGGAGCTGGGGGAATCAGGCTCCCTGACTTCAGACTATATTACAAAGCTACAGTAATCAAGACAGTTTGGTACTGGCACAAAAACAGAAATATAGATCAATGGAACAGGATAGAAAGCCCAGAGATAAACCCACACACATATGGTCACCTTCTCTTTGATAAAGGAGGCAAGCATATACAGTGGAGAAAAGACAGCCTCTTCAATAAGTGGTGCTGAGAAAATTGGACAGATACATGTAAAAGTATGAAATTAGAACACTCCCTGACACCATGCACAAAAATAAACTCAAAATGGATTAAAGACCTAAGTGTAAGGCCAGACACTATCAAACTCTTAGAGGAAAACATAGGCAGAACACTCTATGACATACAGCACAGCAAGATTCTTTTTGACCCAGCTCCCAGAGAAATGGCAATAAGAACACAAATAAACCAATGGGACCTAATGAATCTTAAAAGCTTTTGCACAGCAAAGGAAACCATAAACAAGACCAAAAGACAACCATCAGAATGGGAGAAAATATTTGCAAATGAAGCAACTGACAAACGATTAATCTCCAAGATTTACAAGCAGTTCATGCAGCTCAATAACAAAAAAACGAACAACCCAATCCAAAAATGGGCAGAAGACCTAAATAGACATTTCTCCAAAGAAGATATACAGATGGCCAACAGGCACATGAAAGAATGCTCAACATCATTAATCATTAGAGAAATGCAAATCAAAACTACCATGAGATATCAGCTCACACCGGTCAGAATGGCCATCATCAAAAAATCTAGAAACAATAAATGCTGGAGAGGGTGTGGAGGAAAGGGAACACTCTTGCACTGTTGGTGGGAATGTAAATTGATACAGCCACTATGGAGAACAGTATGGAGGTTCCTTAAAAACTACAAATAGAACTACCATACGACCCAGCAATCCCACTACTGGGCATATACCCTGAGAAAACCATAGTTCAAAAATAGTCATGTACCAAAATGTTCATTGCAGCTCTATATACAATAGACAGGACATGGAAGCAACCTAAACGGCCATCGACAGATGAATGGATAAAGAAGATGTGGCACATATGTACAATGGAATATTACTCAGCCATAAAAAGAAATGAAATGGAGGTATTTGTAATGAGGTGGATGGAGTTAGAGTCTGTCATACAGAGTGAAGTAAGTCAGAAAGAGAAAAACAAATACAGTATGCTAACACATATATATGGAAACTAAGGGGAAAAAAAGACCATGAAGAACCTAGTGACAAGATGGGAATAAAGACACAGACCTACTAGAGAATGGACTTGAGGATATGGAGAGGGGGTGGGGTGAGATGTGACAGGGTGAGAGAGTGTCATGGACATATATACACTACCAAATGTAAAATAGATAGCTAGTGGGAAGCAGCCGCATAGCACAGGGAGATCAGCTCGGTGCTTTGTGACCACCTAGAGGGGTGGGATGGGGAGGGTCGGAGGGAGGGAGATGCAAGAGGGAAGAGATATGGGAACATATTGTATATGTATAACTGATTCACTTTGTTATAAAGCAGAAGCTAACACACCATTGTAAGGCAATTATACTTCAATAAAGATGTTTAAAAAAAATTTATATGAAATTTCAAAAAAAAAGACTAGGAGCATCATAATGAGGAGATTTAGGTACGAAGATTCTAAGTGAGGTAAGTCACATAGAAAAAGAAACATATCATAAGATATCACTTACAGAGGGAATGTAAAAAGCGCTACACATGAACTGAATTACAAAACACAACAGAGGCACACATTCAGCAAAAGCATTATGGCTGCTTAAGGGGAAAGGTGAGGTGGGGAGATGCATAAAACAAGGGTTTGAAATTAGCACAGATACCATTCCATGAACCACGTATATAATAGACAAGATTTACCTCTTGCTCAATGAACTGGACTCAACACCCTCTATTCACCACAAAAGAATATATCTGACTAGGAAAAATCTTAAAACCTATGTATTTATATCTCTCTGTAAGTGAAACATGTGGGTGTAAAGCGGCGTAAACACAGCAGTGAAAACCAGCTAAACCCCATCATATAAATAAATTAGAAAAAAAAAACAAAAAACAAAGACAGTGAAAGAGAGACATTCTTACAAAATTCGTTCAGGGGCTGTGATGCAACCTGGATTGACCAAATCTAGACCCACAGATGGATGAGACATAAGGACGGATACCCTTGGGGATGAGAGGAGTGCGTGGTGAGCTTGGGTGAGCAAATGCAGACCCTTTAAAGTAATACCGTGTGATACCCATTCCATGGGTCCCAAATCTCCAGGTTGAAGGGCATCTTCCTACAGCGAAAACATGCATGGGAAACCCAGAGGATGGTACACCGTGTGATCGGGAAAGGTTTTTAAAACGCACCTCGTTTTTCATCTCCTGGTGCACGGGCTCGCCATTCCAGCCGCTGTACTGACAATCTCCCCACTTGGAGAATCAGCACCTTTAACCTCCTGTTTCGTACAGTTTGCAATTTGTCTGGAGGATGAAAGGGAAGAGGGGGAACCAATTAGAGACAAGCTCTAGGTGTTGGGACAGGCACATGTCACTCTAATTGCCCATCAGGAAGGAGAATTTACCACATTCTCAGCCTGCGCCCTGGAACCAGAAGAGAGCCTGAAGGAATCCTGCGGTTTTGCGGCCAGCTCCCAAAAAAGCGAGTTGAAAAATGGAGCTCAGGGGCACTGCAATTCACAGCCCTGCAGAGTTATTATTGATATGTATCGTCCAAAAATATATTGAGGGAAGGCAACGAAGAGGATTTCAAAGCAAGGCAGAATTGCAGGAAACAGATTTCAGGAGGTAGATTCGAATCGCCTTTAAAGCACATGAAAAGCAACAAGACTTTAACAATTATGCTGTTGGCCAAAAAGAGCGTATGCGTTTTTTCCTGAGTGTATTCTGGATAAAACGCAGACGCCCTTTTTGGCCAAGTAAACAAGCGGGCAATGCAAATCAGCATTACAAAAATGTCTCACTTCGCATTGGTCAAAAGGCCCATCCTTAAAAAGTGTAAAAACCAGAAATGCAGGACAGGCCATGGAGAAAAGGGAGCCTTGTTATGCTGATGGGCGGGATGTAAATTGCCACCGGCCACTCTTGAGAAGTGTATGCTGTATCCTAAAACATCTAAAAAACAGAGCTACAGAGCATACAGCACTTCCCCTCATGGGCGTATATCCTGGGAAAACCAAAAAATCGACAGGACACAGGCACCCCAAAGTTTAGGGCTGCTCTGTTTAGAAATGCCTCGATTTGGGTACAACTTACATGTCCTTGGAAGGATAAAATGGATAAAGAAGATGTGGTACTTATGTACAATGGAATATTACTCAGCAAGTAAATCAATGAAATAAGGCCAGTGGCAGCAACTCGTGGAGACTGAGGTACGATTATTCTAAGTGACATAAGTCAGACATGAAAAAAGACTTATCATAAGGTATCACTTATAGATAGTATCTAAAAATGTCTACACATGAACGCAATTGCAAAACAGAAACGGAGTCACACATTTAGAAAACACACTTATGGCTGCTAAAGGAGAAAGGTGGGGTGGGGTGATGCATAAACCAGGAGGTTGAAATTAGCACAGATACGGTTCCATAAACAAAATAGGTATTCGACAGGACCTACTCTATAGCTCAAAGAGCTGGACTCAGCACACTGTTGTCACCGGAAAAGGATATATAAGACTGGTAAGAATCTGTAAAAGAATTCTTTGATGTCTCTCTTTAAGTGAATCAAGTGGATAGATGTAGAGCAGGAAGAAACACGGTATTGAAAATCAGCTATACCCCATTATAAAATTAAATAACAAGAACAAAATAAAGACAGTGAGAGAGAGAGAAATTCTTACAAAATTTGTTCAAGGGCTGTGATGCAACCTGGACTGACCACATCTAGACACAGAGCTGGATGGGACCTAAGGCTCTACACTCGTTGGTCTGAGAGGCTTCGTGAGGATGGGACAGCAAATGCAGCACTTTTAGAGTAATACTGCCTGGCCCCCATTCCATGGGTCCCATATCTCCAGGTGCAGGGGACCCTTCCTACAGCTAAAACATGCATGGCACATCCAGAGGATGGTACACCGTCTGATCGGGAAGAGTTTGGAAAAGTCACCTCATCTCCACGTCTCCTGGTATTCGGGTTCCCCAGCTCCTTTCCTTAGAGTCTCCCCACTTTGGGAAGGCAGCACACTCAACAGCCGGTTTTGCACGGCTTGGAATTTTCCGGTGAAGAAGGGGAATGGGGGGATGGAATGAGACACAAGCCTTAGATGTTTGGACAGGCATATGCCACTCTAGTTTCCTACCTGGAAGAAGAATTTCCCTATCCTTCAGGTGCCCCAGTAACTGGAATGGGTCTGTAGAAATCCTGCCCCTTTGTGTCTGCTTCCCTAAACAAGTTGAAAACCGGTGCTCAGGGGCACTGCAATTCACAAACATGCAGGGTTGTAATTGACACCTCTAATGGAGTCATTTCTTGAGCCAAGCATTCGTAAAGGCCTTGTAAGCAAGGCAGAATTGCAGGAAAGGGATTTCAAGAGGTAGTTTGCACTCGTCATTAAAGCACATGCAAAGCTGCTGAACATCGCCAATGATGCAGTTTGCCAAAAAGGCCGTATGCGTTATTCCTTAATATATTCAGGAAAAACCCTTACTCCATTTTTGGCCAACAAAACAGGCGGGCAATGTAAATTAATACTACAAAGAGATATCACTTCGCACCTGTCAGAATGGCCAACCTCACAAACTGTAAAACCTGAAATGCAGGACAGGGCGTGGAGAAAAGGGAACCCTGACAAGTTGATGGTGGGAATGTAAATTGCTAACAGCCACTCTGGAGAAGTGGGTGGTCATTCCTTAAAAATCTACAAACCAGAGCTTCAGAGCATATGGCGCTTCCACTCCTGGGCCTGTATCTTGGAAAAAACGTAAATTGACAGGACCCAGGCACTCTAAAATTGATGCAGTCCTGTTTACAAGAGCCTCTACTCGGAAGCTACCTAAAAGTCCTTGGAAGGAAGAATGGATAAAGAAATTATGGTAGATATGTACAATGGAATATTACTCAGCCATGAAATGAATGAAATAAGACCATTTAGGGCCACTCAGAAGGACCTACATACATTCATACTAAGTGTCATAAATCAGACAATGAAAAATATCATATGATATTACTTATCGGTGGAATCTAAAAATTGATAGAAAGGTACTATCTTACAACACAGAAACAGAGTCCCAGACTTAGAACACAAACTTATGGTTACCAAACTGGAAAGGTGTGTTGCAGGCATAAATCATGAGGTTGGAGTTAGTATATACATATTTACAGAGAGAAAACTTGTAATCAACATGGACCTGCTGTAGAGCACTTGGAACTCTTCTCAACACCCTTTAGTAACCTCAATGGGAAAATAATTCTAAAAAGAATATATAGTTATCTCTGTATAAACGAATCATGTTGGTGTATGGCAAAAATGAACACAACATGATAAATCAACTATATACTCCATTATAAATTTAAAATTAAATTAAAGAAAAGAAAAATGATCACTAAATTTGTTTAGTCACAGTGAACGTACTAGTGTCACATCCCTGGACACAGACACAATTTGGTCCCAAGGCTGGACTGTTGTGGGCCTGAGGACCTCGGGAGGATATGCTAGCTAATTCGCCTCCCTTGAACGTGTAGTACCTGGTCCCCTCTGCATGGGATCACTATCTCCAGATCTAAGTGTGCCCTCATACTACTAAACCAACCCTCTGACACCCAAAGGATGGTGGACTCTCTGGGCTGGATGACATTTGGAAAATCACCTGCTCTCAACATATCCTGGTGTTTGGGTTCTGACCTCCCGACTCCTTCATAAGGGTCATCCCACTCTACAAGACAGCACCCTCAACAGGTGATTTTGCAGGGCTTTATACTTGTTCGGGGGATGAAGGGTAAGGGGGAAGAAGGAATGGGACAGAAGCCCTTACATGTTTGGTCAGGCACATTCCACTCTAATTTAAAACCCAAGAACAGGACTTGCCCTCCATCTAAGGTTGTGTCAGTAACCAGAGAGGGACAGTAGAAATCCTGCCGCCTTCTGTTTCCCATAACAACAATTCTAAAACTGGACCGTATACGCACTTCATATTCACAATGCCTGGGGAGCTGTAAATGACAACAGCCCTCAAAAAATGTCTTGGGGTAGGTAATCGAAATAGAGTTCAAAACAAGGCAACCTTTGAATAACCCTTTTTCAAGGGGTAAATTTTACGGACACTGTTCAAAAAAAAAAGCACATATGAAGATACTCACCATTGCTTTATATCAGACAAATGCAAATCAGATGTACAAAGAAGTATCACCTGGAACCACTCAGAATAGCCATCATCACAATGTCTACAAACAAGAAATGCTTCAGAGGGTGTGGAACAAAGAGAAACCTACTACTTTTTTTTCTTTTAAATCTGCGTTGGGTCTTCGTTGCTGCGCGCGGCTTTTCTATAGTTGCAGCAAGCGGGGGCTACTCATCGTTGTGGTACGAAGCCTTCTCTTTGTGGTGGCTTCTCTTGTTGTGGAGCACAAGCTCTAGGCACACAGGCTTCAGTAGTTGTGGCTCGTGGGCTCTAGAGCGCAGACTGAGTAGTTGTGGTGCAGGGGCTTACTTGTTCTGTGGCATGTGAGATCTTCCCGGGCCAGGGCTCGAACCTGTGTCCCCTGAACTGGCAGGCAGATTCTTAACCACTGCGCCACCAATTCTATGCTATCGGTGGCAATGCCAATTGGTAACAGCCACTATGGAGCACAGAATGGAGGTTGCCAGAGTAAGGGGAGGTGGGAGGGATAAACTGGAAATTGGGATTGACATATACACACCACTATATATAAAAGAGATAAGAAATAAGGGCTTACTGTATAGCACAGGGAACTCTACTCAATACTCTCTAATGACCTGTATGGGAAAGGAATCCAAAAAGGATTGGATATATGTATAACTGCTTCACTGTGCTGTGCAGCAGAAAGTAACACAACATTGTAAATCAACTATACTCCAAAAAAATTGAAATTGAAATGAAATGAAATAAAATAAAATAAAATAGAGCTACCAGATGATCCAGCAAGTTCACTCCTGTGCGCATATCTGGAGGAAAGCATAAATTGAAAAGACACATCTTCCTCAATGTTCACTGCAACACTCTTTACAATAGCGAAGACATGGAAGCAACCAAAATGTCCATCAACATATGAATATACGTAAAGAATATGTGATACATATATATAATGGAATATGACTCAGCCATAAAATAGAAGAAAATAATGCCAATTGCAGTAACATGGATGGACCTAGAGATGATTGTACTAAGTGAAGTAAGTCAGACAGAGTAAGACAAATATTGTATGATATCACTTCTAGGTGGAAGCTAAAAATTGATACAAATGAACTAACTTACAAAACAGAGGCAGACTCACAGATTTGGAAAACAAACTTATGGTTACCAAAGGGGAAAGGTGGGGGGTAGGGATAAATCAGGAACTTGGGGTAAACATACGAATACTACTATATATAACAGATAAGCAACAAAGACCTACTGTATAGCACAGGGAGCTCTACTCAGTATTCTGGGAATACCTTTATCAGAAAAGAATCTGAAAAAGAATGAATACATGCATATGTGTAACTGAATCACTTGCTGTGCAGCTGAAATGAACACAACATTGTAAATCAACTATACTCCAATAAAATTTAAATTACAAAATAAAGAAAATCACCTATATTTCAAAAGAAAAAAAAAGAATTCCCATCTCTTTATATGGCTTGATAGCTTACTTTTTTAGTGTTCAATATTATCCCATTCCCAGAATATATTAATACACTATCATTTCATTCACCAATTGGAGGACACCTTAGTTTCATTCACATTTTGGCAATATTGAATTAGGTGTTATAAATATCCATATGCAGGTTTTCCTCTGGAAGTATGTTTTAAACTACTTTCAGTAAATATCCATGAGAACACTTGCCGGATTTTACAGTAAGGGAATGTTCAATATTATAGCAAGGGTCAATCAGACTACCAAAGTAGCTGTATTATTTTTCATTTCCACCAATAACAAATGACATTTCCTATTGTTCCACATCTCCTACAGAATTTGTTCTTGTCATTGTTCACATTTTAGCCATTCTAAGTGTTACATAGTGGTATGTAATTGCATTTTTAATTTGCTTTTTCATGGCAGCATGTAATCTGGATTATTCTTCTGTATACTTATATGCATAGTGTCTATTTCTTTGGTGAGGTGTCCATAAAGTATATTGGTCCACATTTTATTTAGGTTGCTTTCATTTTTTTTCTACCCAATCTGTATTTGCTTTATTTATTTTCGTGCCTTATTGCATTAGCAAGGAGTTGGAGTAAAATATGGAAAAGGAGTCATGAAAGGGGACATCCTTGCTTTTACCTGAACTTAGTGGAAAAGCTTCATGTTTTTGACCATTAATCATGATGTAAGATAAAAGTTTCCTGTAAATCTTTGTTATCAACTTGAGAAAGCTCCAGTCTATTTCTTTAACTGAGAGTTTATATGAAGAATGGGTGTTAGATTTTTTCAAAGGTCTTCTGAATCTATTGATATGCTAATGATTGTCTTTAAGGTGTTGATATGATGGATATAATTATTTGATTTTAGAATGTTGAACCAGCCTTTCATACCTGGGATTATTCCCTCTCATTCATGGTATAAAATTCTCTCAAAATATTGTTGGATTCGATTTGGTAATATTTTGTTGAGGATTTTTGCATTGATGTTCCTGAGAGATATTGGTCAGTTTTCTTTACTATTCATATGTTCTTCTAAGTTCGGATGTTGTGGATTTAGTGTCAGACATTCATTTGGGGAGATTCTCAGTCATTTTTAAAAAATATTTTCTGTTCTTTATTATCTTTATTCTCCTCCTGCTATACCCATTATGTATAGGTCACAGCATTTTTCATTGTTCCACAATTATTGATTACTCTGTTTTGCTGATTTCTTTCCTGCCCATTTTCTCTTTTCTTTTGAGATTTAAAGGTTTCTCTTGATATGTCTTCAAGCTCAGAGATATTTCTCCTCAGCCAGCTCTTTGACTGCTAAAACAAAACACGAGAGACTTGGTATTTTATAAACAACAGAATATTTTTGTTTTCTCATAATTGCTGAGGCTCAAAAGTTCAAGAACAAGTAACCAGGGGCTTCCCTGGAGGTGCAGTGGTTAAGAATCTGCCTACCAATAAAGGGGACAAGGGTTCAAGCCCTGGTCCAGGAAGATTCCACATGCCATGGAACAACTAAGCCCGTGCACCACAAATACTAAGCCTGTGCTCTAGAGTCCACAGGCCACAACTACTGAGCCCGTGAGCCACAACTACTGAAACCCACACGCCTAGAGCCCATGCTTCGCAACAAGAGAAGCCACTCAATGAGAAGCCCGCACACCGCACCAAAGACCCAACACAGCCAAAAAATTAATTAATTAATTATCTAATTAATTTTAAAAAAAAGAACAAGTTGCCAGCTGACTTAGTGTCTGGCGAGGGACCAATTTCTGGTTCATAATGTGGGTCTTCTCGCTCGGCAATGAAATCGTGGAATGGGCATAAGATCTTCTGTGTGCTACATTTATTAGGTCACTAATCCCATGTTTGAGGTCTCTGGCCTCATGACCTAATCACCTGCCAAAAGCCCCACCTCCTAATACCATCAACATAGAAGCTGGGTTTCAAAATTTTAAAATTAGAGGTACAAAATATTTACACCATAACAGGGACCACAGAGTTAACTGATTTTTCCTTTCATGTTAAAGGTTTGCACATTTATATTTATTATATAATCCCAAAACCCCTGTTTTTTTAATAAGATTCTTTTTCTGTATACACCAGTACAGACCATTGAGTAGAGTTCCCTGTGCTATAAAGCAGGTCTTTATCAATACTTATCTATTTTATACTTAGTAGTGTGTATAAGTCAGTCCCAATCTCCCAATTTATCCCTTCCCCACTTATCCCCTGGTAACCATAAGTTTGTTTTCTATATCCATGATTCTATTTCTGTTGTGTAAATAAGTTCATTTGTACCTTTTTTTTCTTTTTTAGATTCCTCATATAAGCAATATCATATGATATCTGTCTTTCTGTGTCTGACTTGCTTCACTCAGTATAACAATCTCTAGGTCCATCCATGTTGCTACAAAACCCTTAATTGTTAAGGATAACTCTCAATGTTTTCCAGTATCATCAGCAATTCTTTCTGGCAGACACGTGATAACACTTTTTAAACAGGGATACTGAGACCAAGGCTCCTGACCTGCAAACAAACAAAACATCATTCATAGAGTGAAAACTTTGCAAATCAAAGGATGAAAGCACTTGGTCTAAATCCCTTTGCACTCACTGCTGACAGAGGGCAGAGGAGTTTGAGTCACTAATCTTCCTTACGTGCACTTCTTCCGAATGGGGTATTCCATCTAAAACTTATAAGAAGCGGGGATGTATCATGGAACACACCAATCTCTACTACAGATTCTGAAGCAGCCAAAAAAAAAAATGATGAATCCATCCAAAGGGTTTTGTCCACATTGTTACAATAGTTTCCCTCGCACTGTGAACCGTTTTCAAACCCTATCACTTGAACGTATTTTTATTTTTTTTTCAACAAAAATAATGTTAATCTGCAGCCAGACACTCCAGTAATATTACACTATCCCTTGTGCAAGTATGTAGGGATTTGAGGAGCTATGGGAGGCCATCATGAGAGGTTGCCTAGAGTAATTAAGACATTTCATTTAATGTTGGCTCTTCTCCCTAAGATGTCTGCTATCCTCTTCTTTTTGTAGCTACTAGCATTGAGAAAGTGACCAAGATAAGGCCCTTCTCTTTTACTGCCCATGAATGCAGCTGTGATTAACCCCACAGAACTTGGTGCTTCCAGCATCCCCTGAACCTACTGACCCTCCATGCATGGCATGACATAGATAAGGATGGTGACGTGTATCCTTGTATAGAGCATGTTATAAAATTTTTGACTCTTCCCTTCCTCATAATTCCAAAGAAGAGATTTCTTTGGATTTCTGCTTAATGCTGCTGGAGTTGGTCCATAAGTTGAGGGAGGTATCAGGGCACACCAAAAGAGAGGGTAACTGCACAGAAAATACAAGCAGGTACATTTCTGTGTAGTTTCAAGCAGCTTATTTGCTGTATCAACCATGGTGACATGTTGACCCTTCCTCTTTCTACTAGTAGTACAACAAACATAAAGGATATTTAGGCTGCTTGTTTTATCCCCACCTCTCACAATTGATCTGCATTCACATATAAGACAATGAAGGGCCCTTTCTACCATCTTAACCAATATTTGAGAACTAGAAAATGTCCAGATTTTTCTGGGGATTATTTTCATATTCCCCAATCAGGCCTATGAAGGAATCTTACCTATTGTGTTTAATGAAGTCATATCTCTGACGGCATCCCATCATCAACAAAACTGGAAAGAAATTTGAAGGGTCTTCGATTTTACCGTATTTGAAATAACAATATTTTAGCCTGACACGTTTTTGGATTTTAGAAAAAAATGTTTTAAATGAGACAAAAAATCATTTTTATGACACAAAAAGACAGCGATAGTTTTATATTTTTATCTGTTCCACTTGCACACAAGTGTCTCATGGGGTTATGTAAAGCTCTCCTGTTGGGTGCTGTGCATGGTGCAAGTATGGATTAAAGCTTAGGAATCTTAAACTTCAGTCACCTGAAACATTTAAATTAGGATGCAAGCAATCCTGTCCAACATTTGAAAAGAGCAAGACACTCTCTTTATTTTATTTGTTAGGTAATTAATCTGCCTTTTCCCCAAGGAGAGAAACAACTGCCATCTTCCATCAACGTGTTGTACAAAAATCTTTGAACAGAGAGTGCAAGCAGAGGATGATACAGGATGTGAAAAAAAAAATGAGAGACCCTTGTGGCATTTTCTCCTAACTTATTGCAATCTCCCATTTAAAATGTGGGAATAATCAATCTTCTGAGGAAAAAGGCCCAAGGAAGGTTTTTGCTTCTGTGGAATAATGGGATTGCTAAAGATTTCAGGAGGCAAGACGAATTAGTGAGAATGACCATGAGAAATCAGAGAAAAGTCAGATCCATGGATGAAGTGATGTTTACCACTGTGAATCAATGAGAAGTAGGAGCAAATGAAAAGAAAGCTGATACAACATTTTCTGAATAAATGTAACCTTTCAGCTGTCATAGAAAAATTAATACTCACTATGATACAACATATTTAGTTTAGAAAGTTAACTTAAATTTAAAGCTTAATAATTATATTTATTGAAGAAACGAAAACATATTTGTGGTTTAGAATAAATAATGTGTTCTGCTACAGATAAGAAGACTACATAAATAAATAGAAATAAGACTAAATAAATAAAGAGGAAAATAACAAATTAGAGGTTATTAACATTAAAAACTGGCACTCATCTAAAGAAAGAGAAGGAGAGACAGAAAGAGAGAAGAACTCATATCAAGCATGTATTAAAAACTCCTAAATAAGAACTCTTCAGATGTTAAAAAAAAAGGAAGTCTTCAATAAGAAGATAATGGAATAGCAAAATGGGGAAAATATACCAAAAGATATTTCAAAAAAGAGAGTACAGAATGTTAAGTAAACATATCAAAAGATGCTTGGCTTCTTAGTAGTCAATTAAATGCAAAAGCGTGATACCTGGAATTATCACTCACCAACCAGAAAGTTCAAATGAAAATGACAGGTATTATCAAGTTTGACAAGAATGTGTATAATCCTTGAATCTCATTCACTGCAGCTGAAGATGAAAAATCATAGAAATGTTTTGAAAATATTTAGAAATATCTAAAAAGATAAACACAAGAAAGCTATGACTCGAAAATTTTACTACTACATGTACACTGAACAATAATTTATACACACACCACCAAAGCTCAAGTTCTAGAATTTATATACCAGTGCTGTTCTCAATAGACACAAACTGAAAATCACTCATGTTGTAATACACATTGGAATAAATTAATTAATAGTTAAATATTTACACTATGGAATCCTATGCAACAGTGGCAATGCATGATCACAACAACAGGCAACCATATAGGCATATTCACAAACAACATAAAATAAAAAAGCCCAATCTAAAAGTGATTTTACTGTGCCATAACATTTATATAAAATACAAAATACAGGTAAAGTTATCTTTTTGTTAGATACCAGAACAATATTAAACCTTAAGGGGAGTCACTAGAATGGGACCAGGGGGCCTCTGAGTATCTGGCAATATTCTGTGTCTTTATCTAGAAGCTACGTTTAGAGTGTATTCAGATGCTGAATTTTCTGAAATTTGTCATTTCCTTACAAACCATGCATGTTTTTCGTTTTTTCTTATACACAACAAAAACTAAAAAAGATAGACTAGGGAAGGTAATTGTATTAGCACTTTAATATCCATGCTTTTCAAGGTGGAAGTGAAAAGTATTAAATACTTGACATTGTGATTACTCCTTAAAAGTAAGGTGAAAATTTGAGGTTAATAAATAAGACATACTTCTTCATATGTAATCCTCAAAGAGGGGGGGTAGAAAGGAGTATTATTTTTTTCTTTAATACAGAATCGTTAAGATAGAAAATAATGAAAACAGACTAGGTTTAAAAAAGAGCACACTGGACTTCCCTGGTGGCACAGTGGGTAAGAATTTGCCTGCCAATGCAGGGAACAGGGGTTCCATCCCTGGTCTGGGAAGATCCCACATGCCGCAGAGCAACTAAGCCCGTGTGCCACAACTACTGAGCCTGTGCTCTAGAGCCTGCAAGCAACAACTATTGAGCCTGCATGACACAACTACTGAAGCCCATGCACCTAGAGCCCGTACTCCACAACAAGAGAAACCACCGCAAGGAGAAGCCCGTGCACCACAACGATGAGTAACCCCTGCTTGACACAACTAGAGAAACCCTGTGCAGCAACGAAGACCCAACACAACCAAAAATTTAAAAAAATTAAATCTTTTGACTTCTGAGATGACTCACTCACGTGGCTGTAGGTAAGAGGCCTCAGTTCCTTGCCACATGGATCTCTCCTTAGGGCTGCTTGAGTGTCCTCATGACATGGCAGCTGGCTTACCCCAGGACGAGTGATCTAGCAGAAACCAAAGCAGAAGCTGCAATGTCTTTTATAACTTTGGAAGCTGCACTTTGTCATTTCTGCAATTTCTTATTAGTTAAACAGTCAACCCTTTTCAAGTGCGAGGAGCCACACTGGTACGTGAAGACTGGGAGATAATTAGGCGATAACTAGGGCCATCTTGGAGGCTGGCTACCAAAGTGGCTGACTAGCCAAAGTCTGAATTTTGTTTTCTTCACTTCTGGAGAGAAAATGGTCAGTGAATCTCATTGGTGGTCTTTGAGATGTACCAAAGCTACCTCTTGCTCTCACCCCCAGCCGTGTGGCTGACAAGGTCTTGGTGCTCCAGCCGGGTGTCAAGCCTGTGCTTCTGAGGTGGGAGAGCCGAGTTCAGGACATTGGTCTACCAGAGACCTCCGGCACCTTGTAATATCAAATGGCGAAAGCTCTCCCAGAGATATCCGTCTCAACGTTAAGACCCAGCTCCACTCAGAGACCAGCAAGATCCAGTGCTGGACATCCCATGCCAAACAACTAGCAAGACAGGAACGCAGGCCCACCCATTAGCAGACAGGCTGCTGAAAAATCACAGTAAGGTCACAGACACCCCAAAACACACCACCAGATGCGGATCTGTCTACCAGAAAGACAAGATCCAGACACACCCACCAGAACACAGGCACCAGTCCCCTCCATCAGAAAGCCTACACAACCCACTGAAACAACCTTAGCCACTGGGGGAAGACACCAAAAACAACGGGAACTACGAATCTGCAGCCTCTGAAAAGGAGACCCCCAAACACAGTCCCCAAAGCCAAATGAGAAGACACAGAAACACACAGCAGATGAAGGAGCAAGGTAAAAACCCACCAGACCAAACAAATGTAGAGGAAATAGGCAGTCTACATGATAAAGAATTCAGAGTAATGATAGTAAAGATGATCCCAAATCTTGGAACTGGAATGGAGAATAGACAAGAAACGTTTAACAAGGACCTAGAAGAACTAAAGAGCAAACAAACAATGATGAACAACACAATAAATGGAATTAAAAATTCTCTAGAAGGAAACAATAGCAGAATAACTGAGGCAGAAGAATGGATAAATGACCTGGAAGAGAAAATAGTGGAAATAACTACTGCAAAGCAGAATAAAGTAAAAAGAATGAAAAGAATTGAGGACAATCTGAGACACCTCTGGGATAACATTAAACGCACCAACATTCGAATATAGGGGTCCCAGAAGTAGAAGAGATAAAGAAAGACACTGAGAAGATATTTAAAGAGATTATAGTTGAAAACTTCCCTAATATGGGAAAGGAAATCGTTAATCAACTCCAGGAAGCGCAGAGGGTCCCATACAAGATAAACCCAAGGAGAAACATGCCAAAACATATATTAATCAAACTATCAAAAATTAAATACAAAGAAAAAATATTAAAAGCAGCAAGGGAAAAACAACAAATAACACACAAGGGAATCCCCATAAGGTTAACAGCTGAACTTTCAGCAGAAACTCTGCAAGCCAGAAGGGACTGGCAGGACATATTTAAAGTAATGAAAGGGGAAAAGCTACAACCAAGATTACTCGACCCACCAAGGATCTCGTTCAGATTCGACAGAGAAAGTAAAACCTTTACAGACAAGCAAAAGCTGAGAGAATTCAGCACCACCAAACCCGCTTTACAACAAATGCTAAAGGAACTTCTCTAGGCAGGAAACACAAGAGAAGGAAAAGACCTACAATAAGAAACCCCAAACAATTAAGAAAATGGTAATAAGAACATACATATCAATAATTACCTTAAATGTAAATGGATTAAATGCTCCAACCAAAAGACATAGACTGGCTGAATGGATCCAAAAACACGACCGGTATGTATGTGGTCTACAAGAGACCCACTTCAGACATAGGGACACATACAGATGGAAAGTGAGGGGATGGAATAAGATATTCCATGCAAATGGAAATCAAAAGAAAGCTAGAGTAACAATTCTCACATCAGACAAAAAAGACTTTAAAATAAAGACTATTACAGGAGACGAAGAAGGACACTACATAATGATCAAGGGATCAATCCAAGAAGAAGATATAACAATTGTACATATTTATGCACCCACCATAAGAGCACCTCAATACATAAGGCAAATGCTAACAGCCATAAAAGGGGAAATTGACAGTAACACAATCATAGTAGGGGACTTTAGCACCCCTCTTGCACCAATGAACAGATCATCCACAATGAAAATAAATAAGGAAACACAAGCTTTAAATGATACATTAAACAAGATGGACTTAATTGATATTTATAGGACATTCCATCCAAAAACAACAGAATACACTTTTTCTCAAGTGCTCGTGGAACATTCTCCAGGATAGATCATATCTTGGGTCACAAATCAAGCCTTGGTAAATATAAGAAAATTGAAATCGTATCAAGTATCTTTTCCGACCACAATGCTATCAGACTAGATATCAATTACAGGAAAAAATCTGTAAAAAAATAGAAACACATGGACGCTAAAGAATACACTACTTAATAACCAAGACATCACTGAATAAATCAAAGAGGAAATAAAAAAAATACCTAGAAACAAATGACAATGAAAACATGAAAACCCAAAACCTATGGGATGCAGCAAAAGCAGTTCTAAGAGGGAAGTTTATAGCAATACAATGCTACCTCAATAAACAAGAAACATCTCAAATAAACAAGTTAACCTTACACCTAAAGCAATTAGAGAAAGAAAGAAAAAAAAAAAAAACAAACCCAAAGTCAGCAGAGGAAAGGCATCATAAAGATCAGACCAGAAATAAATGAAAAAGAAATGAAGGAAACAACAGCAAAGATCAAAAAAACTAAAAGCTGGTTCTTTGAGAAGATAAACAAAATTGATAAACCATTAGCCAGACTCATCAAGAAAAAAAGGGAGACGACTCAAATCAATAGAATTACAAATGAAAAAAGAGAAGTAACAACTGACACTGCAGAAATACAAAGGATCATGAGAGATTACTGCAAGCAACTATATGCCAATAAAATGGACAACCTGGAAGAAATGGACAAATTCTTAGAAAAGCACAACCTTCCAAGACTGAACCAGGAAGAAATAGAAACTATAAACAAACCAATCCCAAGCACTGAACTTGAGACTCTGATTAAAAATCTTCCAACAAACAAAAGCCCAGGACCAGATGGCTTCACAGGCAAATTCTATCAAACATTTAGAGAAGAGTTAACACCTATCCTTCTCAAACTCTTCCAAAATATAGCAGAGGGAGGAACTCTCCCAAACTTATTCTATGAGACCACCATCGCCCTGACACCAAAACCAGACAAAGATGTCACAAAGAAAGAAAACTACAGGCCAATATCACTGATGAACATAGCTGCAAAAATCCACTGCACAATACTAGCAAACAGAATCCAACAGCGCCTTAAAAGGACCATACACCATGATCAAGTGGGGTTTATCCCAGGGATGCAAGGATTCTTCAATACATGCAAATCAATGTGATGCACCATATTAAAAAACTGAAGGATAAAAACCATATGGTCATCTCAATAGATGCAGAAAATGCTTTCGACAATATTAAACACCCATTTATCATAAAAACCCTCCAGAAAGTAGGCATAGAGGGAACTTTCCTCAACATAATAAAGGCCATATATGACAAACCCACAGCCAGCATCGTTCTCAATGGTGAAAAAGTGAAACCATTTCCACCAAGATCAGGAACAAGACAAGGTTGCCCACTCTCACCACTATTATTCCACACACTTTTGGAATTTTTAGCTACAGCAATCAGAGAAGAAAAAGAAATAAAAGGAATCCAAATCACAAAAGAAGAAATTAAGCTCTCACTGTTTGCAGATGACATGATACTATACATAGAGAATCCTAAAGATGCTAGCAGAAACCTACTAGACTTAATCAATGAACCTGGGAAGGTTGCAGGATACAAAATTAATGTACAGATATCTCTTTCATTCCTATACACTAAAGATGAAAAATCTGAAACAGAAATTAAGGAAACACTCCCATTTACCACTGCAACAAAAATAATAAAATACCTAGGAATAAACCTACCTAAGGAGACAAAAGACGTTTATTCAACAAACTATAAGACACTGATGAAAGAAATCAAAGATGACACAAACAGATACAGAGATATACCATGTTCTTGGATTGGAAGAGTCAACATTGTGAAAATGACTCTACTACCCAAAGCAATCTACAGATTCAATGCAATCCCTATCAAACTACCAATGGAATTTTTCAGAGAACTAGAACAAAAAAATTTCACAATTTGTATGGAAACACAAAAGACCCCGAACAGCCAAAGCAATCTTGAGAAGAAAAACAGAGCTGGAGGAATCAGGCTCCCTGACTTCAGACAATACTACAAAGCTCCAGTAGTCAAGACAGTATGGTACTGGCACAAAAACAGAAATATAGATCAATGGAACAGGATAGAAAGCCCAGACATAAACCCATACACATATGGTCACCTTATTTTTGATAAAGGAGGCAAGAATATACAATGGAGAAATCACAACCTCTTCATTAAGTGGTGCTGGGAAAACTGGAACTGCTACAGGTAAAAGAATGAAATTAGAAGACTCCCTAACACCATACACAAAAATAAACTCAAAATGGATTAAAGACCTAAATGTAAGGCCAGACACTATCAAACTCTTAGAGGAAAACATAGGCAGAACACTCTATGACATCAATCACAGCAAGATCCTTTTTGACCCACCTCCTAGAAAACGGAAATTAAAAAGAAACATAAACAAATGAGACCTAAGGAGACTTTAACGCTTTTGCACAGCAAAGGAAAACGTAAACAAGACGAAAAGGCCACCCTCAGAATGGGAGAAAATATTTGCCAGCAAAGCAGCTGACAAAGGATTAATCTCCAAACTTTACAAGCAGCCCATGCAGCTCAATATCAAAACAAACAAACAAACAAACAAACAACCCAATCCATAAATGGGCAGAAGACCTAAATAGACATTTCTCCAAAGAAGACATACAGATTGCCAACAAACACATGAAAGAATGCTCAACATCACTGATCATTAGAGAAATGCAAATCGAAATTACAATGAGGTATCACCACACACAGGTAAGAATGGCCATCATCAAAAAAATCTACAAACAATAAATGCTGCAGAGGTGTGGAAAAAAGGGAACCCTCTTGCACCGTTTGTGGGAGTGTAAATTGATACAGCCACTATCGAGAACAGTATGGAGGTTCCTTAAAAAACTAAAAATAGAACTACCATGTGACACAGCAATCCCACTAGTGGGCATATACCTGGAGAAAACCGTAATTCAAAAAGAGTCATGTTCCACAATGTTCACTGCAGCTCTATTTGCAATAGCCAGGACATGGAAGCAACCTAAGTGTCCATCAACTGATGAATAGGTAAAAAAGATGTTGCACATCTTCAATATAAAATGGAATATTACTCAACCATAGAAAGAAATGAAGTTGAGTTATTTGTAGTGAGATGGATGGACCTAGAGTCTGTCATACAGAGTGAAGTAAGTCAGAAAGAGAAAAACAAATACTGTATGCTAACACATATATGTGGAATCTAAAAAGAAAAGGAAAAAAACGGTTCGGAAGAACCTAGGGAGAGGACAGGAATAAAGACGCAGACATAGAGAATGGACTTGAGGACATGGCGAGGGGGAAGGGTAAGCTGGGACAAAGTGAGAGAGTGGCATGGACTTATATATACTACCAAATGTAAAATAGCTAGCTAGTAGGAAACAGCTGCATAGAACAGGGAGATCAGCTCAGTGCTTTATGACCACTTAGAGGGGTGGGATAGGGAGAGTGGGAGGGAGACGCAACAGGGAGGAGATATGGGGATATATGGATATGTAGAGCTGATTCATTTTGTTATAAAGCAGAGACTAACACACCATTGTAAAGCAATTATAGCCCAATAAAGATGTTAAAATTAAATAAATAAATAAATAAATAATTTATGCCCCCCCCAAATTAAATCTTTTTTAAAAATAAATAAATAAAAAAGAGCACTCAATGACATGGAATGCTAAACCTAAGTATTTTCAGTACTATAGTAAATGTAGATGGATTAATATCTCCTATTAAAGTGTAATTTTTATATTATGTGCAACTAAATATTTTTCACAATATACAGGTAAAATAAAAGAATTACATTAGAAAGGAGAAAACATTCCATGTATTTAAAAACAATAAAACAATAAGCATATAATATGCATCTTAGATATAAGTAGTCTTTAAGTTCAGAACAATTTGTCATCATTGTAATTAATATTACTATACCAATTTCTTTAAAACATTTCAATACTTTTTGAATTTGAAAAAATATTTTAATATTTTTGCTTTGCTCTTTTGTGGTCTAATACATGGTAAGTATTTAGGTGCTAACATAACCTTAAAATATATTTTGTTTCTTTACAGCCGAACAAAACTGAATCAAGAAGAAATAGATAACTTGAACATACAGATCACTAAAAGCAAAATAGAGGGCTTCCCTGGTGGCGCAGTGGTTGAGAATCTGCCTGCCAATGCAGGGGACACGGGTTCGAGCCCTGGTCTGGGAAGATCCCACATGCCGTGGAGCAACTGGGCCCGTGAGCCACAACTACTGAGCCTGAGCGTCTGGAGCCCATGCTCCGCAACAAGAGAGGTCGCGATAGTGAGAGGCCCACGCACCGTGATGAAGAGTGGCCCCCGCTCGCTGCAACTAGAGAAAGCCCTCACACAGAAACGAAGACCCAACACAGCCAAAAATAAATAAATAAATAAATAGAATTTTTAAAAAATAGAATCTGTAATTTTAAAAAACTCCCTACCAACAGAAGTCCAGGATCAGATGGTTTCATAGGCAAATTCTACCAAATATAAAAAGCAGAACTTATACTGATTCTTCTCAAACTCTTCGAAAAGATTGAAGAGTAAGGAATCCTTCCAAAGACATTCTATGAAGCCACTATCATGCTGATATCAAAAACAGATTGGGGGGGGACTTCCCTGGTGACACCGTGGTTAAGAATCTGTCTGCCACTGCAGGGGACATAGGTTCGAGACCTGGTATGGAAAGATCCCACATGCCATGGAGCAACTAAGCCCGTGTGCCACAACTACTGAGCCTGCGCTCTACAGCCCACGAGCCACAACTACTGAGCCTGATAGCCACAACTGCTGAAACCCACGCACCTAGAGCCCATGATCTGCAACAAAAGAAGCCACCACAATGAACAGCCTGCACACCACAACGAAGAGTAGCCCCCGCTCGCCGCAACTAAAGAGAGCCCGTGCACAGCAACGAATGCCCAATGCATCCAAAAATAAATAAAGAAAGAAATTTACTTAAAAAAAACAAATAAAACAGATGGGGACTTTTCTGGTGGTCCAGCAGTTAAGATTTCACCTTCCAGTACAGGGGGTGCAGGTTCGATCCCTGGTTTTGGAGCTAAGATCCCACATGCCTCACAAACAAGAAACCAAAACATAAAACAGAAGCAATATTGGAACAAATTCAATAAAGACTTAAAAAAAAAACCACAGAGAAAGACACTACCAAAAAAGAAAACTTCAGGCCAATATCGCTGATAAATATAGATGCAAAAATTCTCAACTGAATATTACAAAACCGAATCCGAAAACACCTAAGTGGATCACACACCATGACCAAATTTGATTCACCCCAGTGTCACAAAGTTGTTTCAACATATGCAAATCAATCAACATGATACACCCCATCAACAAAGGAAAAACAAGAAACAAACGATCATCTCAATAGATGGCGAAAAAGCATTTGAAAAGCTTCAACATCCATTCATGACAAAAACACTTACCAAAGTGGGTATAGAGGAAACATATCTCAACATAATAAAAGCTATTTATGACAAACCCACAGCCAATATAATACTCAACGTTCATAAGCTGAAAGCCTTCCTGCTAAAATCTGGAACAAGACAAGGATGCCCACTCTCACGTCTTCTCTTCAACATAGTATTGGAAGTCCTAGCCACAAAAATCAGACAAGAAAAAGAAATAAAATCTAACGAAATTGGAAGGGAAGAGGTAAAGTTGTCATTATATGCAGATGACATGATAATATATATAAAGGAAACCCTAAAAATTCCACTCAAACACTACTAGAACTGACAAACAAATTCAGCAAAGTAGCAGGATACAAGATTAACATATATAAATTGGTTGCATTTCCTGGTTTTTCCTTCTTTTTTTTAAAATTTATTTTGGCTGCATTGGGTCTTCATCACTGTGCACGGGCTTTCTCTAGTTGTGGCCAGTGGGGACTAGACTTTCTTGTGGTGCGCAGGCTTCTCATTGCAGTGGTTTCTCTTGTTGTGGAGCACGGGCTCTAGGCACGCAGGCTTAAGTAGTTGTGGCACATGGGCTCAGTAGTTGTGGCTCACTGGCTCTAGAGTGCAGGCTAAGTAGTTGTGGCACACAGGTTTAGTTGCTCCATGGCATCATGTGAGATCTTTTTGCATCAGGGCTCAAACCCGTGTCCCCTGTATTGGCAGGCGGATTCTCAACCACGGAGCCACCAGGGAAGTCCCTGGTTGCATTTCTTTACACTAACAATGAAATATCAGAAAGGAAATGTAAACAAGCAATCCTTTTTTTAATGGCATCAAAAAACTAAAATGCTTGGGAATAAACCTCACCAAGGAGGTGAAAGACTTGTATACTGAGAACTACAAAACATTAGTAAAGGAAACTGAAGATGATTCAAAGAAATGGAAAGACATTCCACACTCTTGGATGGGAAGAATTAATACGGTTAAAATGGCTATACTACCCAAAGCAATCTACAGATTGAATGGGATCCCTATCAAATTACCCACGACATTTTCCCCAGAACTAGAACAAATAATCCTAAAATGTATCTGGAACCATAAAAAGTCAGAAATGTGAACACAATCCCCAGGAAAAAGAACAAAGCAGGAGGCATAACTCTCCTAAACTTCAGACAGTACTACAAAGTTACAGTAATCAAAGCCGCATGGTACTGGCACAGAAAGAGATACATGGATCAATGGAATAGAATAGAGAGCTAAGAAATAAACCCACACACCTATGGTCAATTAACCTTTGACAAAGGAGGCAAGAATATACAATGGGGAAAAGATAGTCTCTTCAGCAAGTGGTGTTTTGAAAGTTGGAGAGCTGTATGCAAATCAGTGAAGTCAGAACATAGCCTCACACCATACACAAAAATAAACTCAAAACGGCTTATATGCTTAAATATAAGATAGGACACCTTATAACTCCTAGAAGAGAACATAAGCAAAACATTCTCTGACATAAGTCATACCAAAATTTTCCTAGGTAGTTCTCCTTAGGCAGTACAAATACAGTAAGTCACCTACATACGAACCTTCAAGTTGCAAACTTTCAAAGATGCAAACGTCCATTCGCATGTCCAATAATGTAAGTTAGTTCACGTGTCTGGCATACATTGTCACGTGCGTGCTTCCTCTATATGTGGTTGTGCTTTTGTGTACTTTACAGTACTGTATAGAGTACAGTAGTACAGTACCTTTATTTCAAGCCCAAGATGCCTGGAAGCAAGCGTAAAAGCAGAGGTGATGTAGCTGGTACTGTTAAGAAGCGCCAAGCGATAGTGATGGAAACAAAAGTGAAAGTAATTGAGAGAGTGGAGCGAGGCAAAAAGATGTTAGACATCGCTCATTCTTATAACATGAATCATTCAATCATTGGCACGAGTCTAAAGAACAAGGACAAGATCATGGAACATGTGAAGTCTGCTGTGCCGACGATGTTGACACAATATCCAAGAAGCATGGAAAAGTGATGGAGGAGATGGAGAAACTTCTCAGTGTGTGGATGCAGGATCAACATCAGCGCTGAGTCCTGCTCAACTTAACGCTGATTCAAGAGAAAGCTAAAAGCCTTTATGAAGACTTGAAGAAGAAACACGGCAAAGAATCAGAGGGCACATCTTTTAATGCCAGCCATGGCTGGTTTCATCGGTTCAAGGCTAGAGCCAACCTTCACAATGTAAAAGTAAGTGGAGAGACAGCAAGTGCAGATAGGGTAGCTGTCCAGGAACTTCCAGAAACACTTTGAGAAATTATTGATGATGGTGTGTATAGGTTTTTAATGTGGATGAGACACAACTGTACTGGAAGAGGATGCCAGACCGAAGTTACATCAGTAAGGAGGAAAAGTTGATGCCGGGCTGTAAAGCAGCAAAGGATAGGCTAACTGTTGTTTGGTGGCAATGCTTCCGGTGAATTGAAGCTGAAACCTCTCTTAGTTTATCATTCACAGAACCCAAGAAACCTTAAAAACATAGCCAAGGGCTCTCTTCCTCTTGTGTGGAAGCGTAACCCGAAATCCCGGATTACACAGGCCACGTTCCAGGACTGGTTTTGCCACCACTTTATCCCAGATGTAGAGAAATATTGCTTGGAGAAGGACGTTCCAGCAAAACATTCTTTTGCTGCTCGACTATGCTCTGGGCCACCCCCCATTCATGGATGACTTTCATCCCAACGTCAAAGTACTGCATCTGTCACCAAATACTACGTTGCTCATCCAACCTATGGACCAGGGCGTTATAGCGACTTTCAAGAAATATTATTTATGTCACACTTTTTGTCAGGCAGTAAAGGTAAGTGACAAATCAGAAACAACCTAGGGACAACTTTGGAAGGACTATAACATCTACAAGACCATAAAAAACATTGACTTTGCATGGTGTGAGGGTATGGCGGTCACCATGAATGGGGTTTGGAAGAACCTTTGCCCACAGTTTGTTCATGATTTTTGTGGATTTGAGAAGGTAGATCAGAAGTCCGAAGAGGTCTTCAGCAACGTAGTGACCCTCAGCGAGAAGCTGGAGCTACATCTGCAAGAGGACGATTTCGCTGAGCTCCTTGTTGTGCAACATGAGGAGCTTACTGATGGAATTGGAGGCCCAGAGAAAGGATGAAGAGGGACAGGAGGAAGAAAAAGTAACTGAAGAACTGAAGAGATTCACGACACAGAAAATGGCAAGGAATCTTCGTTATTTGAGGAAGCACTGTTAGTGTTTGAGGCACAGGACCCGAACCTAGAATGGGACCCAAAGGTGGCAGCAGCCATTCAGAATGCAATCCAGTGCTACCTTGTCATCTATGATGAGAAAAAAAGAGCTACTACCCAGACATCAATGGATCATTCTTTCAAGAGGGTAGATAGAATTAAATCCAGCAAGGAACCAGAACCTTTGCCATCAACGTCAGGTATGAGTGAAATTGCAGCTTGCCCTCTGTCACCTACTGCTGATAATCCTTCACCTCTACCATCTCCCACCTCCTCTCCCTCCTCCAATCAGTAACTCTTCTCGCCTGTTCCCTCGATGCCAGCCCGAGTATCCCAGCTGTTGTACTGTATTACTGTACTTTTCAAGTTACTGTACTGTAAGATTAAAAATGCTTTCTTTGTTTTTGTGCTTGTTTTTTATGTATTGTTTGTGTGAAAAGTATTATAAACCTATTACGGTACAATACCATATAGCCGACTCTGTAAGTTGGGTACCTAGGCGAACTTTGTTGGACTTACAAACAAATTGGACTTACAAACGCACTCTTGGAACAGAACTTGTTCATATGTAGGGGACTTACTGTAAGAGCAAAAAAGAAACAGGAACTAAGCAAACTTATAAGCTTTTGCACAGCAAAGGAAACCATAATCAAAATGAAAATACAACCTATGGACTGGGAGAAAATATTAGCAAATGATGAGAATGACAAGGGCTTAATTTCCAAACTATACAAACAGCTCATACAACTCAATAACAAAATAACAAATAACTCAATGGAAAAATGGGTAGAAGACCTAAATAAACATTTCTCCAAAGAAGACATACAGAGAACCAATAGGCACATGAAAAGATGCTCATCATCACTAATTATTAGAGAAACGCAAATCCAAATTACAATGAGGTATCACTTCACACTGATCAGAATGGCCATCATTAAAAAAAAACCTACAATTAACAAATGCTGGAGGGGGTATGGGGAAAAGGGAACCCTTCTACACTGTCGGTGGCCATGTAAGTTGGTGCAGCCACTATGGAAAACAGTATGGAGGTTCCTCAAAAAAACTATAAAGAGAGTTGCCATCTCATCTAGCAATCCCACTTGTGGACATATATCTAGACAAAACTATAATTCAAAAAGATACGTGAAACCCTATGTTCATAGCAGCACTATTTATAACAGCCAAGACATGGAAACAACCTAAATGTTCATTGAAAAGTGAATGTATAAAGAAGGTGTGGTATACGTATACAATAGATATTACTCAGACATAAAAAAGAATGAAATAATGCCATTTGCAGCAACATGGATGGACCTAGAGATAATGATACTAAGTGAAGTAAGTCAGAGAGAGAAAGACAAATACCGTATAATATCACTTATATGTGGAATCGAAAACAGGACACAAATGAACATGTCAGCGAAACAGAAAGAAACACACAGATATAGAAAAGAGAGTTGTGGTTGCCAAGGAGAGAGTGAAGGAAAGATTGGGAGTTTTGGAATAGCAGAAGCAAACTATTCTACATAGGATGGACAACCCACAAAGACCTACTGTATAGCACAGGAAACTATATTCAATATCCTGTGATAAACCATAATGGAAAAGAATATATATAGGTATATAGATATATAGATATAGATATATAGATATAGATAGATATATAGATAGATAGATATAAAACTGAATCACTTTGCTGCACAGCAGAAATTAATACAACAGTGTATAAAGGCTGCAGAGGGTGTAGAGAAAAGGGAACCCTCCTGAACTGTTGGTGGGAATGTAAACTGATACAGCCACTATGGAGAACAGTATGGAGATTCCTTAAAAGCTAAAAATAGAACTACCATATGACCCAGCAATCCCACTACTGGGCATATACCCGGAGAAAACCATAATTCAAAAAGATACATGTACCACAATGTTCACTGTAGCACTATTTACAATAGCCAGGACATAGAAGCAACCTAAATGTCCATCGACAGATGAATATATAAAGAAGATGTGGCACGTCTATACAATGGAGTATTACTCAGCCATAAAAAGGAACAAAATTGAGTTATTTGCAGTGAGGTGGTTGGACCTAGAATCTGTCATACAGAGTGAAGTAAGTCAGAAAGAGAAAAACAAGTACCGTACGCTAACACATCTATATGGAATCTAGAAAAATGGTACCGACGAACCTAGTGACAGGGCAGGAATAAAGACACAGATGTAGAGAATGGACTTAAGGACACAGGGGGCAAGGGGAGACAGGGACGTAGTGAGAGAGTAGCACTGACATATATACACTACCAAAAGTAAAATAGCTAGTGGTAAGCTGCCGCATAGCACAGGGAAATCAGCTCGGTGCTTTATGTCCCCCAGAGGGGTGGGATAGGGAGTGTGGGAGGGAGGCTCAAGAGGGGGGGATATGGGGAATATATGTATACATAGAGCTGATTCACTTTGTTGTAAAGCAGAAACTAATACAGCGTTATAAAGTAAGTATACTCCAATAAACATGTATTTAAAAAACCCACAACCTTGTAAATCAACTACACTTGAAAATATTTCTTAAGTGCAAAAAATTTTCTGAATGCAAGTTTTACTGTGTGTGTGTACCACAGGTTCAATGTATATGAATTATGTCAAATTGATTACATTGCTTTTCAAAATAAAGAATTTTTGATATTTTACATCAGCTTCATAATATAAATGCAGAAAAAATATATTATTCTTTTCTAAAGTTCAGAAATAGCCATTTTGCTCATTCGGTATACTATAAACCATCAACTATTAAAAATGGATTCGTGACCTCTTCCTTCCAAAGAAATATTTCTCCACTCACACAAGTTTAATAGAATGTTCCGCCATGAACTGGCTTCCCACCTTAGAGACACGAGATTTGCATCCTGAAATCTCTTTCTTGCAAAAATGTCCAATTATCATCCTAGCATTAAAGAAAAGAAATGCTTTTTTCCAGATCTCAAATTCCATACAACTTTAGTCAAGACATCATGTATGTTGTTTTTCACACACACACAGACGATACTTTATTTTTACAAGAGATAAATCAACTGACACCAAGCACTGTAAATGGATGACCACAACAAAGGCAACAATGATTGCAATTACCAAACACGAAACACACTCATACTATATCATAATATTGACATTGAGTCCAGTAATCCTCCACTGCCAACAGCTCCTTTGCTTTGCCGTGAAAGACATCATGTATTTTTAAATAATCAGCACTCACCTGAGGTCTTTAAAAATCAACATAAACATAATTTTGTGTTCTCTTTCATTTACTCTGGTTCTAAGTGGTCATTTCTAAACGAAAGTATTTAAGTATGTTAACGTCATCTTATAACATCATATTTCAAATGACTACCGTGTCTCCAAAGATGAAATATGAGGAACTCACAATTAGGCTCTCCAAAGGTTTGCTCTCTGAATGTGTATGACCCTTCTGCTGAACTCCACACTGTTCATTATTCTCTGAGAATATTCTTTTTCTTGTATGGCCATCTCACATGTTCTTTCACTTCATGAAGTTTTTTCCTACAATGTTATGCCTAGTTTATTTCTGAGAATATGCATTATTTCAGAATGATATTTATAGACACAAAGGCTTCTCTATAATTCCCTGAGAGTTTCAAGAACTCCTTCTTCTTCTTTTTTTTTTTTTTTTTAATACCTAGATTCTGAAGCTCTCCACAAAACATTACTAAACTTGCATTTACATAAGTATCTACATATTAATCACACATTAATGCATTCACGATTGTATTATGATTTATTGCTAATTTTGGAGCATAAATGTAGCTGTCTTATTTACCACCCTCTTGGAAATCACTTTAATATTTGCACTTAGGACTTGAAAGAGAATGGATAAATAAAAACCTGAAGAATATGCAAATACAATTTATATATTTCTCATAAAATTAGGTGATTATCTAAACTTTATCCAGAAAAAAAGAAGAGCCCAGATACTCTGCAGGCATGATCCTCGAGGATGTGTGGTCTTCCAGCAGGAAAACATGCAGTAATCCTTGTGGCAGAGTTTACCTGTGACCAACCGGGGTTAGTGACCTATGCATTCCTTACATGCAACATATCAGGAGTGGAAAAAGGGAATTTGTCCGTTGTGGCAATAAGTATAATGAAGATTTGTAGCAGGTCATGCTCATATGTTCAACACAGGTACAATCAAAAGTTTGTTCAATTCTGGTAGATCTAAGTCTGTATCTGCTACCTTGTCTTTAACGAGGAAATGTCAGAACTGAGTTACCAAAAAAAAAAGTGTTTTGTTTGTTTTAATTAGAGTCACGGTGAGTAAGGCAGAGCTCAGAACAGCTAATGTGACTTAGTGATTCTCTCATCAGGAAATACAGTTTCTACTTCCTTGTTTATTCTCCACATCCTGTAGTAAGTAAAGTTTCAATGAAAGATAAATCTACAGCGTGAAAAGAAAAGAAAACTTACATGTGTTGATACGGTCATTTTGACAGGTTTTACCACGTATGTCAGTGTTTCTGGGGATGGACACAAACCAGAGCTCCCTACTCTGACATTTTCACTGATGTCATTCCCCTTGATCCTCAATTTGAAAGTGGATAAAAATGTTTTCTATGCTTTCTTCTTTAAGAAATTAAATAAAGAATGCTTTCTAGACATGATCCTCTAATGATTTTCAGTCAGTGGTCATCAACAGAGGAAAAGCACAGAATCTCATCCCCACCGAAGGGTGACATTCAGTCAGGTAAGAAAATTCTCCCCGAAATCAGAGCTTCATCTTTAACATGCAATCAGAGGCTTTCACAGGTTCTTCATCACTCTGCACTCAGCCCTACCATATGGGATTGGCTCCGAGGATCTCACATCAGATGACTGACAAACATGTCACAGTACACTGATCTGGTACCAGATCCTGCCTCTCTTAATGATCTCCCGCAGGGACATTGTTATATTCTAGAATATTTCCTGGAGCCCTCTATTCTACACAGGTACACTTGCAAGTAGAAACAGAAGCTTGGATTCTCACTGGGACCGCTGCTCTGTCCAACCAACCTCTCTAGAAATATGATGTTCTATTCTCTCCTGATTAGAACATTTCAAGGTCTCTCCCTGTGCTAATTTAGTAAAGGTAAAAGAGAAACAAGCAAGAGCAAACTATGCAGGGAGCAATATATAAGATTCCTTTACTTAATTAATTTATCTGATATACCCAAATACTGAGAAATATAAATTCATTTCATAATGTTCAAGAAAAGAGGAGGAGGAACCTCCATGCCAACAGTATAGATAAAATGGAATCAATATTGCATAAGCTCGAGCTTAAGCTTAGCTACGAGGTACTAACCCTGCTCATAAAGAAGCAATAGTTCTCCATCATTTGAAGCACACTGAGGACTCAGACAGCTGGACACTGAAGGTGTAGCCTCCTCACTCGAATTCTGTACCTGCATCACAGAGCAGTGAAATATTCCCAAAGAATTATTAAGGATGAGGGGGGGAGGCGAAATAAAAAAGGTGAATCCATAGTCTGTCCTACCGTCTGTTCTGTTGGACATTACCACCATCTTGGCCCAATATGACCTTCCCACTTTTCTCTGGGTCTCCCTACTTTCCACCTCCATCCTCTCATTATATCTTGCCTACACTTGGGAACGACTCTAGTTTTTCCACTTATCTTTATCAACAAGTAATCCAAATAGCAACTGTGTATATAACTCCTTAGAAACCTCAGGTCTGACTCAGTAATAATACATGACCTTCGAAGTCCAAAGTTTTCCCAATTCCCTTTATTATTTTTTTTTTCTAATTTCCATGTACTTACACTCTTAAGACCTCCACTGTTCTCAGGTTCGTCTTCCCTGCAAAATCTGTCAACCTAGACATAGACTTAAGTACCACCCTCTAATTATCTCCTAGGGAATCCAGTTTTTTAAAAAGCCTCAGCAAGCCTTATGGACTTTATTAAAGACTCTTTAAGATAACCCATGGGAGATAGCAGCACACCCACAGATATCTATCTAATACACCCTCAGAGTAATTTTTTTTTTCTTTTTTATAAAGTCTCTTCTGGCCAATGAAGACTCTCAGCTCTTCTTCTTCAACATATGCAGTGTCTCACCCTTCTGATTACTCTCTGCTCTATCCCAGGTCCACTCCCTTTCCTGATATTACATTCTTTCCCAATTTTGTATGTTGGTAAAATCAAATAACATAAAATATAACATGTTAATTATTATAAAGTGCACCGTTCAGTGATATTAAATGCATTCATATTATTGGGCGATCAACATCACCATTTATCTTTCTAATTCTTTTCTACGTTTTAAAACTGTAACTCTATATCCTTTAAACATAACTTTCCTTTTTGTTCCATAACCACCTGAAAAGCATCATTACCCTCCCAATTTCTATGGTTTTGACTACACTAAGTACCCCATATAATTGAAATAAGTAGTTGTATCGTTATGACTCACTAAAAGTCACAAAAATGGCATTTTGGGTAGCTAAATTTCCTCAAGATTCATCCATGTTGTAGCATATTCCTAGATCTTTTCCTTCTTAACACTGAATAATATTGTATTATATGGGTATACCACACTTTGCTTATCCAGGAACTATTGGATGAACACTTAGGTTGCTTTCATATTTTAGCTGCTGTGATTATTACTGCTCTAAACACTGGAGTACAAATATTTCTTTAGGACCCTGATTTCAATACCTTTGGGTATACTTCATAGTAAAACTCCTGGATCATGTAGTAACTCTATTTTTCAATATCTGAAAAATTGCCATACTCTTTTGCAAAGCAGCTGTATCATTCTGCCTTCCCTCTGACATAGCACAATGGTTCCAACTCCCTCACATCCTCACCAATAGTTGTTTTCTGCTTGTGTATGTGTGTGTGTATGCATGCACACAAATATATAAACATGCATTTAGTGATATGGAGCATCTATTCAAGTGCTTAGTCATTTGTACATCTTTCTGAAGAACCATCTATTCAAGTCTTTTATCCATTTTTGAATCAGGGTGTTTGCTTTTTGTTCAGTTGTAGGAGTTCTCTGTATATTCTGAATAGACATCTCTTGTCAGATAGATGGCTCTGAAATATTTTCTCCCATCTTGTGGTTTGCCATTTTATTCTGTTTACATTTCTTTGATACACATTTTTTTAACTTATGTACTGCAAATTGTTTATTTTTTTCGTTAGCTGTACCTTTGCTGTTCCTTCGTTTCACATTGAGGAAAACACTGCCAAATCCAATATCATGAAGCTCTTGTCCTGTATCTTCTTCTAAGACTTTTTATTTTATTAGGTCTTATATTTAGTTTCTTGATACGTTTTCATTAATTTTTGCATATGATATTAGGTAAGGGTCCATCTTCCTTCTTTTGCATGTTGACCACAAGACTTCTCAGCACCATGTGTTGAAAATACTATCCTTTCTGCTTTGAAAAGTCTTGGCAACTTGTCAAAAATCATTTGGCCATATATCAGGGTTTATTTCTGGGTGTTCTATTCTATTCTATTGGACTTGAATAAGGGAGAAAATAGTATAACCTATCCAGGTTGATGAAGAACATAAAGAAAGACCAGGACTGAGAATTAGGAGGGCAATATAAAACAGCAGGGAGTAAAAGACAGTGTGAGAGAAGATCTTGTATTTGCGAGTTCATGGAAATAGGATCATGCTAAAACCACTAAACGCCTGACTTTGAACAATACGGTAAATGTGCCAGCAAGAAACATAACACTTACCCATCTCTGGGTAATATAGTATGGGCATAAAGATAAACTACACACAAATATATAAAAAAGGGAAGGGTTTTCATGGTGTGAGAATACTGTGGCATTTGAAATACAATTTACTTCTGTTCTACCATTATCTCTAAAATTTATCCAAGTGTATATACAAGCAATTCTAATTCTGGTAATGTGTTTGACAGGTTTATATATGAACTTCAGTAGAGCAGTAAATGTACATTCATAGTAGGACTGTTCCCTAAACCAAAAAAACAAAACACAACAACTGCAAAGACTAGAGTTCACTTTGTCAACACACATACAGATGCAATGATGGTTAACGGTCCGAAAACAGAAGGTGAGCATGGGTGCAAGAGGTTAATCCCCAGGCTGGGGTGGGGTGCAGAGTTTGAGGGTAACACAAGTAGAAAAGGCTTTTGTCCTATCCTTGATTTTTGAGGTATGGAAATTCACAGGTCACTACCTTCATTTCAAACTGAATGAATGCACACTATTCATTTTTTTTAAACAGGCTAAGTAAACATGAGTGGTAATAAATTTCAAACTGTCGCTAATCAAATAAGATACTAAGAAAACTTAAATAATATGATTTAAGAATGAAGTAGAGAGATTGTCCAACATGGTAGCATTCAAAGACCCAGAGCTTGATGCCTCTCATGGGCACACCAAAGTCACAACAGTTTACAGAACAGCAATTGATGAAAAAGCCCGGGACCTACCATAAAAGATGTTTTACAGCTAAAGATAGAAGGAAGGCACCTCGACAAGACAGAAAGGAAGGGCTAAATCTCAATAGAGTCAAGACCCATACCACCAAGTGGGTGGCCCACAAATGGGAGAATAATTACAATTTCACAGGTGCTCCCAGGTAGCAAGGGGTATGAGGCCAACATCAGGCTCCCAAGCCCAGGGATCCTGTTCTGGAAAGAAGAGTTCCTAGAAAGTTGGGCTTTGAAGACCAGTAGTGCTTATTTTCCAGAGAGCCAGAGGGTTGTGGGAAATAGAGATTCCACTCTTAAAAGATGCTCACAAAATCCCACATGATCTGAGAATCAGAACAGAAGCAGTCATTTGAAAGGATCCCGGGTCACACCTACCTCCTGATCTTGGAGAGTCTCCCAGAGAGGCAAGAGGCAACTACAGCACAGCCTCAGGGACAGAGACACTGGCAGCAGCCATTCGGGGGAGCTCCTTCTACCTCGTGGACGCTGGTACCAGCAAGCATAATTTCAGAATCCTCCCTCTAGCTTATCAGCCTCAGGACCGAGCCCCACCCATTTCCACCAGACTATAGACACCGGTACTAGGATGCTGCAGGCCAAGCAACTAACTGAGCAGGGGCATAGCCCCATCCACCAGCAAACAGGCTGCCTTCAGATCCTCTCAGTGCACAGCTGCCCCTGGACATGGGTCCAGCCACCAAAAGCCCCAGGACCAGCCTCCACACCTCAGTGGACAGGCACCAGCCCCAGAGTCCCTGGCCCCTCTGACAAGTGAGCCTGCTCTGGCCTTGGAGTCAGCCTCACCATCGGCAGATGATAACTGCACAGGGACTGGATGGAGCTTGGACCTACCCAACAGCAAACCTGCTCTAGCAGTGGGATCAGGCTCATACACCAACAGGCACACACCAGCTCCAGGAATACCACAGCCCAGCAGCCTGTGTAACCAGGCCACTTAATTGCAGGCCAGAAGCAGCCATGGACTCAGCTGGGTCCTGACCCTGCCCATCAGAATGCCAACACAAGATTAGGGATACCCCCGACCCTGCAGAGAGCTGTGTCAGGAACGGTGATCCAACACCAACTCTGTGGCTCCTGGGCCCTGCATCCAGAGCGCAGAACCTGTCTCTTCCTCCCGGTAGCCAGCATAGCCCCAGAACCAGTGACTGGGCACTAGCCCTGATATCCCCTGGACTGCAATTCTACCCATAAGTGAACCAGCACCAGACTTGGTGTCCCCCAGAGTTGTGCAGCCAGCTGCCTTATGATTTAGTCTCAACAAGCAGCACAGACAGCCTCCATACAAGGCAGAGCCTGGCAAACAAGCAGTCTGGGGGCAGCCAAGCCTACCAGACTACCCACAGTAGTCAGCCCACCACAGCAGAAGAGCCCAAGCAACCCACATAGGGGGTACACCTAGAATATACAGCTCTAGTGACCAGGGGAGAGGGGGCTGCTGGGACCCATAGGACATCTCCTACAAAAGGCCACTTCCCCAAGGTCAGGAAATGTAACGAACCTACTACACACATAGCAATAAAAACAGGAAGTTAAGAAAAATGAGGTGACACAGAAACACGATCCAAATGAAGGACCAAGATAAGAATTCAGAAGAAGATCTAAGTGAAGTGGAGATAGCCAGTCTCCTCAACAAAGGGTTCAAGGTAATGACTGTAAAGATGATCAAAGAACCCAGGAGAAGAATGGACGACCAGAGCAAGAAGTTAGAATGTTTTTAAAAAGAGTTAGACCATTAAAGAACAACAAAACAGAGATGAGGAATACAATAACTGAAATGAAAAATACATTAAAGGAAACTACTGTAGACTAAATGATACAGAGGAATGAATCAGAAAACTGAAGGACAGAGTACTGGCAATCACTGAAGATGAACGGTAAAACAGTAGATTAAAATGAAATGAGGAAAGTTGAACAGACTTGTGAAACAACATCAAGTGTACTAATATTTGCATTATACTGGTCCCAGAAGCAAAAAGGAAAGAGAAAGCAGTGTAGAACATACCTGAAGACATAAGAGTTGAAAACTTCCCTAACCTGGGAAAGAAAACAGACATCCAAGTCCAGTAAACACAGTAAGGCCAAAACAGGATCAACCCAAAGAGGACCACACCAAGACTCATTGTAATTAAAATGGAAAAAAAAAATAAAGATAAAAAGACACTATTAAAAGGAGCAAAGGAAAAGCAACAAGTTCCAAACATGGGAAATTGCATAAAGATATCTGCTGACTTTTCAGGATAACCTCTGCATGCCAGAAGGGAGTGGCATGGTATATTTAAAGTCATGAAAGGGAAAAGCCTATAAGCAAAAATACTCTACCCAGCAAGGCTCTCCTTCAGATTTGATGGTGAGATCTAAAGTTTTACAGAGAAGCAAAACTAAAAGAGCTCAGCATCGCCAAACCAGCTTTATGAGAAATCTTAAAGGGGCTTTTCTAAGTGAAAAAGAAAAGGTCACGATTGAAACATAAAAATTAGGAAAGGAAACTTACTAAAGGAAAAACCTCATTGGTTAAGGCAAATATTCAACAGAGGTAGTAAATCAACCATGGACACAGCTAATAGGAAGGATGAAAGAAAACAGTAATAAAATCATCTATATTCACAATAAGAAGTTAAGGGACACACAAAACAAGTAGATGTAAAATATAAGGTCAAATTCAGTAACTGTGGGGGAGCAGAGTAACAATGCAGGGTTGTTAGTGTCCATGTGAAATTAAGAGCTCAGCAACTTAAATAATCACACACACACACACACACACACACACACACACATACACAAAACTGAAAGAAATCCAAACATAATATTAAAGATAGTCCTCCCATCACAGATGAAGGGAATAAAAGGGGAAGAAAGGAACACTGAAGAAATTAAAGAGGGATTCTAAAAATACCCAAGACAAATGAAAATGAACACACAATGATCCAAAATCTATGGGACACAGCCAACGCAGTTCACAGGGGGAAGTTATAGTGATACAAGCGTATTCTTAGGAATCAAGAAAAATATCAAATAAACAACCTAACACTACACCTGAAGGAATTAGAAAAAGAAGAAAAAACAAAACTCAAAGCTGTCAGAAAGAAAAATTAAGAAAACTATACCATATGCAATGACATCAAAAAGAATAAGATACCTAGGAATAAACACACCTAAGCAGGTAAAAGACATGTGCTCAGAAATCTATCAGCCATTGGTGAAAGAAGTTGAAGACAACACAAAAAGATGGAAAAGTATAGCATGTGCATGGACTGGAAGAATTAATACTGTTAAAATAACCATACTACCAAAGACAATCTACAGATTTAATGCAATCCCTATCAGAATACCAAAGCATTTGCACAGAACTTGAAAAAGTAATTTTAAAATTTGTATAGAAACACAAACACCCCAAATAGCCAAACAATCTTGAGAAAGAACACAGCTGGAGGCATCATGCACCTTGACTTCAGACTATACTGCAAAGCGACAGTAATCAAAGCGAAAGGTACCAGAGCAAAAACAGACACAAAGATCACTGGAATAGAATAGAGATCCCAGAAATAAGCCCACACACTTTGATTTATGACAAAGCAGGCAATATGGAGAAAAAAACTGTCTCTTCAATAAGTGGTACTGGGAAAACTGGTCAGCTACATGGAAAAGAATAAAATTAGATTATTTTAGCACACCATATATAAAATAAATGCAAAACTGAATAAAGACCTAAATGTAGGACCAGAAACCATAAAACCCCTAGAGGAAAATATAGAACATTCTTCAACATAAATGATAGCAACAGTTTCAGGTTCAGTCTACTAAGGCAAATGAAACAAAAGCAAAAATAAACAAATGGGACTTCACTAAACTTAAAAGATTTTGCACAGCAAAGGAAACCAAAGACAAAGTGAAAAGACAACCTGCTGAAGGAGAGACAATATTTGCACATGATAAGAGGTTAACATCAAAAAAGATGACCAAGCAAGGGTTCATGTCTAAACTACAGAAACAGCACATACAACTCAATATCAAAAAAAAACACCCAAAACCTTTTTTTTTAAAAAAATGAGAAGACCTAAATAGACATTTTTTCCAAGGAAAAACTACATATAGACAGCCAGAACTCACAAAGATGCTAAACATAGCTAATCGGCAGTAAAATGCAAATCAAAACTATGAGATATATCACCTCAGTCTTGTCAGAATGGCTGTCATCAAAAAGATCACAAATAACAAAGGTTAGTGAGGATGTGGAGAAAGGGAAACTCTTGTACACTCTTGATGTGAATGTGAAGTAGTGCAGCTACTGTGGAAAGCAGAATGGAGGTTCCACAAAAAACTAAAAATAGAACTACCATAATATCCAGCAATTTCACTGTTGGGTATATCAGAAGAAAACAAAAACACTATTTCAAAAAAAAAATAACTGCACACCAATGTTCATAACAGTGTTATTTGCCATATCCAAGATATAGAGTCAAACTAAGTGGTCATCATAGCTTAGTGGATAAAAAAGATTTTTTATGATAACTTCAGCAAAAAATGAAATTTTGCCATTTGCAAGAACATGGATGGATTTGGAGGGTATTATGCTTAGTAAAATAAGCCACGGAGAAAACAAGCATGGCATGTTATGAGAAAAAAAGCATGGTATGTTATGAGAAAACAAGCATGGTATGTTATCACTTACACGTGGCATCTAAAAAATTGAATACAACAACAACAAAAAAACAGACTCACAGATTATAGAACAGACTAGTGGTTACCAGCAGGGAGAGATAGGGTGGAGGAGCAAAATAGTAGTAGGAGATTTTGAGGTACAATCCACTATGTATAAAATCAATAATCTACAGTGATGTACTGTATAGCATGGGGAATATAGCCACTCTTTTATAATAACTATAAATGGAGAAGAACCTAAACATTTATGAATCACTATGCTGTACCTCTGAAACTAATATAATAATGTAAATTAACTATAGATCAATAAAATATAAAGTAAGAAACAATAAAGGGGAGACACAGATTATTAGGTAGAAATCAATGAAATAAACACAAGTTTTGGAAATCAAGGAATTAAAAAACAACACGTAAGACACAACATTGGCATTTAAAGTGTACAATCTCTTCATTTAAAAGAAATCATTTAAGTGGTAAAAAATGGTACCCATTCTCACAATTTTGTGTATCTAGGATAAATTATTATCTAGAAAAATATGGTACAAATATTCACTCAAAAAGAAAGAGAAAATTGGGATCAACCCATTTTAGTATACAAATTTAATATCAAAGTCTCTAGGTAAAATTGATTTGAATAAGTTCTGTTAGCCACTTCTAGTTTCCTTGTGATGTAAAATCTTTTAAAGCATAAAAATCAGCCTTTCTACATTATTCCATTAGACATACATAGAAGTTAAAAGAAATGAGAAGACAGAACAATCAACCAGGAAGGTGAATTTACTGAGAAACAGTCATGCGTTCTCCCTCCTCCTTTTCTTTTCCTCCTTTTCCAGGTCTCTTTCGGTTCCGATCAAGAGAAATCTTGAGAGTTCTGAGAATATTTCTTTGAGGGCTTCAAATCACCATACCTACATCCTCTGCCACAACTACACACACGGGAACAAAAATAAACCTCTGCTATCTACTCATGTAGGAGGGATTCATGCAAAATAAACTCCTACATGGAGACCAACAGGTGAGTTTTCTACTTGTTCTTTCTAATGTCCTTCCATTATAGTAAATCCCACACATTATGAGGAAGAAACGGTTATGTGAGCTTTTCCTTGAAGTCAAAAAACTTGCATTCATTTCAAGTACCTGGTGATCATAGGGTACAGCCAGGGAAGGTGCCGTCCCCCTTGGGGGGAGGGGCGGTGAATGGGCTCCCGCACCCATGCACCTCCTGATGTACGGATTCTGGAGAAACAAAGGGCGGTCACACCGCAGTCAGCCTGTCAGGCTGTCGGGCCACTGCGCAACCCGACCAGCCTGGAAGTGCCCCATCAGTTTGCTGAAAGCAAAACTCTGTCCCCCCTGTGAAGCCAGGCAATTTGGGTCAGAGAGTCAGAGGAGACCAGTAATCAACTCCTCCTCTCTGCTCACCTCCTTGGGGTTACAGCAACCCCATCTCCAAACCCAAATCTGACCCTGGAGTGCCAAACTGGGAGTGGCAGGTGGGCTCTGCCGGTGCTTCAGCGCCCTCTGGAGGTTGTCTGCTCTAGTGGCAACTCTCAGCCCTTCCTCCTCCTCCTTCCCTAGTCCTGGGGGCTGCCTTGGCCTCCTGCAGCTGCTGGCCTGAATGCATTCTTCTTTTTTCTCCAATTATAATGAAGTGTCTTACAGAGGTTTGGAATCTCTTGAAGAAGGAAGATCTTTTAGCCAATACACCTTAACCGTTAGAAGCCGGTTTCAAGAATGAACCTGAAATACTGTATTTTTCTCCTGTTGATTCCAAGGAGAGACAGCTCAAGTTTTCTAAATCATAAGAAAAACCAAGGTAAATATGATATTCTGAGCCAGAGATGAAAACGCAGTTTTTAGCACCCCCTCCTCATGTCATATGACCGGGATTTAAATCAATCAACTGCCACTGGTTTTTAAATCACATGACCCAACTTTAAATCAATCAGCTGCTTCCGTGTAACTCACGTGACTTGGCTTTGAATAGTAAGAAATGCAGAGGTATAAAAATGATGTTCTGAACAATAAATGGAAAGACAACATTTTAGAAAGTTTTTTTCCTTTTCGAATGGACCATTCATTGCCTACAGAACAAAGGATTCCCTTGTGGATTTCTTGAACTGTAAACACATACATTGTCTCCGTTGGCTTGATTGACTTAGATTTTGGGGGTTTTTTTGTTGTTGTTGTTAACGTCTTTATTGGAGTATAATTGCTTTACCTTGTTGTGTTAGCTTCTGCTGTATAACAAAATGAATCAACTATTCATATACATATATCCCCATATCCTCTCCCTCTTGTGTCTCCCTCCCACCTTCCCTATCCCACCCCTCTAGGTGGTCACAAAGCACCGAGCTGATCTCCCTGTGCTACATGCAGCTGCTTCCCAATAGCTATCTATTTCACCTTTGGTAGCGTATATATATGTCCATGCCACTCTCTCACTTCATCCCAGCTTACCCTTCCCCCTCCCTGTGTCCTCAGGTCCGTTCTCTACATCTACGTCTTTATTCCTCTGCAGCGACTCCTGCTAGGGACGGATACTTCCTTTTATGCTCAGGGAAATCCCCTAGTTTGAATATGATTTGAGTTTGATCCTGTGATACCATCAGAACTTCCCACCAGAGATAAATGAGGAGATTCTGGCCTTTATTAGTATGCACAATGAACACGGGTGTCCTGGCTGTACTTGCCAACCCTCCTATTTTACCCACCTATTTTTATCCACCTTCCTCCCTGTGAGTACCTTTGACCAACCCTGAGTTCAGACTCCTGACCGCTTACAGTGACTTTGTCAGCCTTTCTTTAAAAATGGACAGGTAATAAAATGAATTTAACCTAGAAGCAGTGGCTCAGCAAGGGAAATAAAATCATCAGAAGTTATCTAATCACAGCCACAGCCACCCAGGGCTCTGTCTCACCTGCTGGGTCATAAGAATGGGACCTTCCGAAACTTGAAGGGCATCCAATCAAATAAGTAAAGGTTTGCTCACCTCTGGCTCTTGGAGGGATTGCTAGGCAGTCTACCCAGTGTATACTAACTGCAAAACACTGTCATGGTTGTGAAACACCTATGTTCCAGGAAAGCTTTTTGGGGTGCATGGGGAAGATTTCTTTTTGACATCAAGCAAAAAATAAATCACCAAGCTCGTTGAGCACAGGGGTTCTTAAGAGGGCAGTAGACGGAAGGAATGGGCAGAAAAGACGATCTCCAGTGAAGTGAAGGCCGTTTTTCCAAAAGAGTAGGATTTAGTCTCAGTTTAAGGAGAACACTTTTAAATAGCTGGGACAGCTCCAAACTGCAGTTTAGGGAACGAGGGCTTCAAAAGAACCGTGCTTTAAAAGTCCTGGCAAGGCAGCAAGAGGATGAAGAGTTGGTTTTGCATCGTTTTGAGCACAGGAGTAAAGAAGCAGAGGCATCTCTGACTTAAAGGCCCTGAGATCCTATGGCATCAATGGGTCAGTTGCAGGGGCAGGGGTTGTGGGGGGCGATATTTCTCTCTCAACGTCTCCCAGGGCAGCCACCCCTCCCGACCCCACCCCACCCCCACTCCCTTCACCCTCCCTCCCTCCACTGTTGGGTCCCCAGGGACAGCACTTCTAAAGCTGGAGCGCTCAGGCACCATCTCTGCAGTCTGGATTCTTCCTGGAGCCTGGCAAGTTCTGGGACAGGAAGGCGGGTCTGCAAGGCCGCTGCGGTGCAGTCGGACCTGGAGGCCTGGAGGGGAACTGGAGCCCTGAAGCCCACCCACGTCCTTGAAGCCGAGGGAGGAACACATCCTCGTAACAGTACTTCTCAGGGGTCAGCGTGCTCCCCACCCGACGGTGATCCATACTCACTTGAGGCAGCAAGGATTGCCTCTAACTGGCCCCCTCGATTCTGCCTTAAGGGTCCTCGCACATGTGTGATAGCGCAGGCCCCGGATCTCTTTAGTCAGCTGACGCCAGTGCTGCCGGCATCCCTCCAGTCCCATCCCCCAGCCCCTCCCTCTGGGACTGTATCTAATAGAAGAAAGAGCACAGAGGAATTGGCTGAATCAAGGGACCTGGGAGCCTGGGTATGAGTTTGAAGACCGAGAACCTAAGGCGCAATTACATATTATTGGAAACTCTTGTGGAGTGTGTGTTTGTGGTGGGGGGGGGAGGTTAGTTGCCTGAGAGGCTGAGTCGACCTGCTGAGTCCAGCTCCAGGACACCACACAGCCCCGTCCCCCTTTCCCTGCCATCAGACAAGGGGTGCCGCAACTCCAGCTGGGACTCTGCACTTCCCCCTCCCTGATTCTCCAGAAGAGCAGGTGACCCCCCTCTGAGGGCAGGGACAAGACAATGGACCAAGTCCCCCTGCACTAAGGGGCGACTGGAAGCTCTTCCTGAACAGCAGTGCTGGCTTGGAGCGAACCCGTGCACCGCCAAAGTTGGTCTCGTCCTGCAGCTGAGGGAGGCAGGCTTTAAGTCAGCTGCCTTGGCTTTAAATCAATCAGTCCCCCCTTTAAGTCAGGTGACCCGACTCGAAATCACTGTGTGCCCCTCAAGCCTGCAACTTCAAAAGTTGGGAACTTCACTTTGATCCCAGCACCTCACACAGCTGAATGCACACTGTAGTCACCCCCAAGCCTGGCTTAGAGGCAGGATATAAGGTAAGGGGATGGGCTGCACACGTGGTGAGGAGGGTGCACTTCATGTACCAGAAGGGTCCAGGTACTCTGGGTACAGCAAGCAGTGCACGATACAGCAGCTCCCTGGCCAAGCTGGTGATGCACAGGGGGAGCAGGCACACCCAGGCACGCAGAGGTTCCAGGCCGGGAGCTGGGGCACAGCCAGCCGGGAGGGTGTGAAAGCCGAGGATCTGAGCCTTCTTGAGAAAGGCAGACACAGAGGATGGATGAGAAACAAAGACCAGATGAAACATGGATTTGAAAAGCACACCCTGCTCTTGAAATTGGGGTGGGGGGCACCCCAGATTTTAGTCTTCTTACTCCCCAGTACCTAGTGCTTTGGCATTTGCCCAATTACTTATAAAATGTGACTGATAATATCTAACCCATAGAATACTGCATTTGGAGTGGTTTTGCGTCTTTATGTTTCTATAGTGGAATAATCTTTGCTACAAGAAAAATGTATACAATCTGAAATAAATTCAAACCCCTCTTTAAAAAGTACTATATCGGACTTCCCTGGTGGAGCAGTGGTTAAGAATCTGCCTGCCAAGGCAGGGGACATGGGTTCGAGCCCTGGTCAGGGAAGATCCCACATGCCGCAGAGCAGCTAAGCCCATGCGCCACCACTACTGAGCCTGCAGGCCACAACTACTGAAGCCCGCGCGCCTAGAACCGGTGCTCCACAACAAGCGCAGCAAGAGAAGCCACCGCAATGAGAAGCCCGCGCACCGCAACAAAGAGTAGCCCCCGCTTGCCGCAACTAGAGAAAGCCTGCGCATAGCAACGAAGACCCAACGCAGCCAAAAACAAATTAATTAATTAATTAGTTAACTATTTTTAAAAAAGTACTATATGCTTCTGTACAGCTTCTCTGGGAAAAACAGAGAGATGGCGTAAGAGAGTGAGAAAGACCAATATTTAGTGCACATCTCTCATGCAGGTGCTCTGCTGGCTCAGATAGATTTATCCCCACTTTACAAAGGAGGAAATAATCTCAGAGAGGTTTAGTAATTTTCCCAAAGCCAAACAGCTATGGAGTGGCAGAACCAAGATCTGAACCAAGTCTGTTACCTTCAAAGCCTAAGTCCTCATCACAACAAAACTCAATTAATATTTACATTTATCGAATTACATTGCAACCTGGGGAGTTCTTGGCACAATCCTGAATAAGAGTGAGAAAGAAAGAAATAGCATTGTTCCTACAGTCAACCCAAATTTTTGGAGCAGCTGCTAGATGCCTGGCCCTTTTTGGGGTTCAGCAGTGATCGAGACAGGAAGAGTCCGGCTTTCATGAACCATGTAGTGGGGAGGAGAGACGGGTGCAACTTGGGTGAGGGATTTCACCTTGCTGGACCTCTGTTTTCTCATCTGGAAAACGGGATGGGTGTTCCTCATTTTCTGGGATTGTCCAGCCCTCACATTCTCTGATTCCATAAGCAGCATTTGTTTTCCTGTTTCTTTAAAATTCATTCAGGCCGTGAGCTGTGATGAATGTTGTTAGCTGCTCCCCAAATCACCCTATTCCCACCCTTTTCCTGTGATCAGGTCTTTCCCGAAACATGACTCACAGTCAGTCAAGTCACAGAACCTATGGGCCACCCAGCAGAAAACTTCCAACCCTTGCTTCCCAGGAGCTCTGCGGTCTACCTGCCAGGTAAACTTAACTCACCTGGCACAAGGTGGCCATCCCTGGTTTCACATCAACATGATCTCAGGCACAAACCTCCTTGTTTTTCCATTTTGTCTTTAAGGTACTTGTCGAAACAACTGCACAAATATGACAAAGATATAAAATCAGGCATCTTCTGCCCCCAGTGCCTACTAATAAATGATTTTCTGCCACTTTAATGATAAAGATAGAACATTTCAACATTCTGCTACCCTTATTATTTGTCATTTTTGTTGATATTTCTGTTGAATACATCTTTCAATATTTTAACAATGGAACATTTATTTAGGTTGTTCCAGACCCAGCCTTTAGTGGTAAAGGTTTTGTTGTTATATTTCTATTATGTTTCCTTTAAAAATCATTATCCTATTTAAATGGATTAAGTCAATTCTATAGGCAATTATCTTATGATATTGATGAAATTGATACATAGAGGGCAGTAGTACAAGTTGATTGGACTTGAGAACCTCTATTAGCAAAGTTAAGTATAAATGTTATCTATATGTAAACCAAAGTACATGCCGAGTGAGATTCTCCGACTTTTTTTCACTGTCTGCCCCTCAAGCCTGTGAGAAATGGAATATTTCTTGCCATATCAGTAAACAAAGGATGTCACCGACTTCAGCACTTGCAGCCCTCCAATGTGAGCCGGCGGGCCCTGAGGCACTCAGGATATGCAAATACAGAATGCAGGCCCCAGAGAGCTGAGGTGCATAACAAAGCAAGGATTTCAGTGGGCCCATACAAAGAAAAGCGCCGCATTCCTCACCTTGGGAGAGCTGGTTTTCCTTAGTTTACAATCACCTTTTGATGTTCCCCATTACCTGCGCCAGTCCCCTGCCCTGTCCCCTCCCCCCGGTACTTTAGCTCAGGGAGGAAGGAGCGCAGAGGGACTCGGCTGAATAAGGGGCCTGCGCGCCTCGGGAGGAGTTTTCGGCCGCTTTCCCCGCAGTCGGGAGGAGGGGCGCTGACGCTGCAGCCGGACCCTGCGCCTCCCTTGCCCTGTTTCCCCTCAGGACGCTCAGGCCGACCCCCTCCCCACGCCCACCAGGCCTCGCGAGCCAGGCCGAGGGCAGGGGCGAGAGGAGGGACCGAAGTTCCCCGGGACCAGACGCTGTGGGCCGCTCTTCCTGCACAGCAGCGGCGGGTGGCAGCGAACCCCTGCCCCTCAGAAGCTGGTCTTGTGCTGCCGCCCGGGCACCGGACCAGGTGGAGGGTCGGCGCCCACTTACCCGGCCCGCCGTCCCCGCGACCGTCACGGCTTCGGCCGCCGGGGCACCTCCAGAGCCAGCAGCCTCAGTGAGGTCGCCCTCCCCTCGGGCTCCGGGGCAGTTCCGTGAGGGCGGAGGGAAGAGACCCCGCCCGAGCCGGGAGTTCCAGCTCTGAGGAAACGCGGGCTCTGTTCAGCGCGCGGTGGGTGGGACCGCTCTGCCCCGAGGCCTTCCGGGAGGGAGCGGGGCGGCGGGGGAGGGAGCCGCCAGGAGCGCAGGGCCCCGTCGGGGGTCCTGGAGGGGCGGCCCGGCCTGGGGGCCACGCCCACTCTGGCCGCAGCCCAGGCCTTTTTCCTGGAATCCTACACAAAAAATTAGAAAGATACACAGTCTATAGTAAATACTCACAAATGATTGTTGCTGCTGTGCTCACTATTCTATTAAAGGTGTAAAATCCACAAAACACTTTAAGTTCAAAATTAAATATGAATTTTTACCTTTCTAGTTATGTCTCTGATATTCACAGTTGTGGTTAATGAATCAGAGACTGTGGCATCACTAGTTAAAAATGAGCTTGTTAAAAAAATAGAACTCAGGCCCACCGGACCTACTGAATCACAATCTGCACTTTTACAATCTCCCCAGTGTACTTGTGTTCCCATGAATAGTTGAAAGGTACATTTCTACCTCGACATGTCTTTTCTGTATGAGAAATACACACATTTTATCCAGTTTGATATAAATAAAACACTCAAAAAATGCGTATGCCTGTGTTGAAACCATCATTTTATCATTTCTTTTCCAGACATGTATAGTCTCTATACTGGTTTTGTGGATGACATGCCATACTCTTTTCTTGTAGTTAGAAATAAGGTAGAGAAAGTTACTTTGTAAAAAAAAAAAAATATATATATATATATATATATATATATATATATATATATATATATATACACACACACATATATATATATATATTAGTGGATAATTGAAGACACTCTTCTAAATTAAAACCAGTTCTCTTAACTTGCTGTTTTCTTCTTGGGTCACATTATGAACTCTTCCCGTGGCCACATGGCATGTGTACTTTTAATTTCAGGGACTGCTGACATTCCAGGATGTGGCCATAGATTTCTCTCAAGAGGAGTGAGAATGCCTGGACCAAGATCAATGGGAATTGTACAGGGATGTGATGTTAGAGAAGTATAGGAACCTGCTCTCCTTGGGTGAGGATACCTTCCTTCCAGAGTTCCTTATCCAGCCACAGGGTTTGGAGTCCTTCATTTGTAGAATGTCTCCTGGAATCTTCTGCTTCCTACAATAGGGTTTCAGATTGCAGCGTTTCAGGAAAGATTGGGAGTTTGTGGGTATAATTTTTCTTATTCTTTTAAAATTGCAGCCTCCCTTTTAATATACTTTGTAACTGCTTGGGGTGTGTCTATATGAACTGTGTACTATATGCTTCTGTTATAGTCCTTACAATATTTTATTGTCTTATTTTTCTGTAACAATTTTCCATGGATTCTTTGGGCTTAAGGTATATTAAAAGGGAGACTGCGATTCTGGGACTTCCCTGGTGATGCAGTGATTAAGAATTCTCCTGCCAATGCAGGGGACCCGGTTCGATCCCCGGTCCAGGAAGATCTCACGTGCCACGGAACAACTAAGCCAGTGGGCCACAACTACTGAGTCTGCACGCCACAACTACTGAAGCCGGTGTGTCTTGAGCCCGTGCGCCATTTATTTTTTGGAGAATAAAACCACTTCTGAGTGATTAAAATTTAAGCCAGCTAGTCAAATTGCTTTATCACCTGTTCTTCTAAAACACTGATCAATGGAACAAGTTTTACTAGGGATAACAGTGTAATTGTATTCTGGAGTTCATATGGGCAATGTGGTTTATGACCTTGATGCTGGATCACGACATTTCAAAGGTATAACTGCTATTAATTGTCTGTTTGTTCAACAATTAAAGTCTCACGTGATCTGAGTTCAGACTGGAGTCATCCTGGCTGGTTTCTGTCTCTTGCAGGTTTCTTCCAGTATGAAAGGACAAGAGCAATACGGCTTACTTTACAAAATGTCTTCAAACTAAATGATGATATAATCTACATTCAATTAATTTATACATGCCCTACTGTAGAACAGGGTTCGTTACGGTGGCAGAGCCCGGTAATTATGTGAAACTGAAACTTTTTCTGCACTGGTTCAAGTCCTCTTCCTAAGAATATGTTTATAATCAACATTCTTTCACAAATTACCCAATTTAATTCACCATAGCATTCCTCATATTAACTAAATGGAAAATCCTAGGCTATATACGAATCCAGAAAGGGCCAAAAATCATCAGCCCCCATGGATTATTACAACCCATTGCTGAGGCATTCAAATTACTTATTAAAGAACCACTATGTCCATCAACATCATCCATTTATATATTATTGCCCCAATGCTAGCCTTAACCCTGGCTCTCACAACATGAATTCCTCTTCCCATATCTTATCCACTAATTAATATAAATGTAGGCATATTATTTATATTAGCCATATCACACCTAGCCATTTATTCTATCCTCAGATCCGGATGAACTTCACATTCAAAATACTCACTCACTGGAGCTCTAGGAACAATAGCACAGACAATCATCTCATATGAAGTAATGTAGCAGTTATTCTATGCTCAGTCTTACTGATAAATGGATCATTTACACTTTCAACAGTAATTATTACACAAGAACACCTATGAGTAATTTTCTCCTGACCCCTACCCAGAATTTGATTATCTCCGCAGTAGCAGAAATCCAATGAAGCCCCACTTGATTTAACAGAAGTAGAATCAAAACCTGTATATGTCTTCAATGTAGAAAATGTAGCAGTCCCATTCACCCCGTCCTTCCTAGAGAATATGTCAATTTCCCTATAATAAACATTTCCACAACAATCTTTTTTTAGGAGCATTCGACAATCCCTAGGTGCCAGAATTATAGATTCTTTCATCTTGTAAATATAGTTTTTTTTAAACAAATATTTTTTTTTTTTTAATATCATACTGGTCTTATTGCTGTTCCCTCACATTTAAGTGGTTTTCCATCTTCCTCCCTCCTCCCACAGTCTGGCTACACAGGGCCTTCTTGAACCGTTAGCTCACAGCAACAGTAAGATTTTTCCACGTGTCTAACAAACACCACTCATTCAGAGTCACAGTCCTGGTCCACAAACCGTTCCCTGTAGGAGGTTCAATGCCAAACAAATAATTTTTATAGTTTTACTACCTTTAAACAAAATGTACTCCATTGCTGTGGAATATTCCTTCATAGGAGCGTGCATGGTTCATTTCTGCATCCGCCTGTGATGGCCTTCAGGTTCTTTCAGGTTTGGCTCCTGTGGCTGCCAGTCCATGCCCGTGTGTCCTGGTGCAGGGCTGGTGGGTTTGTGTTCAACTGGGAGGAGCACTGTGGGTCTCTGTGCACAGACTTCGCTATCTGAGGCCCGATTGTTTCAGAAGTGGTTGCATCCCCCCGTTGTGTACCAGGCTTTCCATTGCTCCACATCCTGCTGATACTTGATACTATGTCTTTCATGTCTGCCATTCTGGTAGGTGTATGCACAGTAATTTTCTTATGGCTTTAATCCCTCTGTTGTTAGTGAAGTTGTGCATCTTGTGGTATTCATGGAATATTTCCTATTGTTTTTTAAAAAATTTTAAAAATTGTGGTCAGATACACATAACATAAAATGTACTATCTTAACCATTTTTAAGTGCACATTTCAGGGTCAAGAAGTAAGTCACACTGTTGTGCAAACCTGACCACCATCATCCTCCAGAACTTTTTCATCTTGCAAAATTGAAACAGTCCCCATTAAACACTCCCCATTGTCCCCCCCTCAGCCTCTGGCACTCAACATCCTACTTTATGTCTCTATATTTCCGACTGCTCTAGGGGTCTTGTATGAGTGGATCAAGCACTGTTTGTGTTTTTTTTGTCTAGCTTACATCACTGAGCATAATGCCCTCAAGGTTCATCCCTGCTGCAGCCTGTGTCAGAATTGCCTTCCTTTTTAGGCTGAATAGCATTCCCTTGTATTGATGGACCGTGTTTTTCTTCTCCATTCATCCATTAGTGGACACATGTAATATCTACGTTCATTTCTCCTGTCATAATATTTGTGGAATAACATCAGAAAGTCCTATGAATCAAAAGTCATTTGCCATTAACTTTTTTCTTAAACTTTTTATTGTGAAAAACATCAAGGCTAAGAAAAGGGAAAAATACATGTCATCTTCACTTGTGTTCAGGAATTAATGCTTTACGGATTCACTTTATTCCCCGTGTGTGTGCTATGCGTGTGCATGTACCTGTTTGCATACATATGCTGTGCATGTGCATAGGTATGTGCACTTGCACACATTAGTGTGTGCATGGGCATATGCGTGCATGTGTGTTCACATGCTAGTGTGTGAATATATTTGTGCTGTGCACGTGCATATGTTTGTGTGTGTGCTGTGCCTGCCTGTGCGCACACCTGCGTGTTTGCTGGAACCACTGGCAAGTTGGCTGCAGACTGAATTGTGCCCCAGATATATCCACACGCAGCTGCTCTAACAACCCTGCATAGCCACGTAAAGGTCACAGGTCTCAGGGATTTAAATGGATGGAGCAGGATATCCTGACACAGAGTTTGTCTTCCAATGACTGTCACTGTCTCAGTAACATCCTTCACACCTTCTTTAAGCCCCATTCAGGGTCCAGTTTAGACTCCCATTACATTCAGTCACCTGTCCCAGGTCCCCTAAAGCAACAATGTCACCATTGGAGAGCCCGGCCAAGGCTGGGGGTGCCCCTCCTGTTGACCTGGCCTCCAGGCCCTGCACTTGGCTCCTGTGTTCCCATCTCTCAGTCAGGCCCCGACTTGGATGGGGCCGCCACCTCTTTCCTCACAGGGTCCCATCGCCCAGTCAAGGGGGTTCATTCTCCCCAAACACAGCTTCAGGAGTGGGGGGGTGACAGTCCCCACTGGGTCTCCTTCATGTGAGACCCTGTGCTGTTGAAAGAGCAGGCACCCTGCCCTCGGGGGTGGGGGGCTGGGGGGTGACGTGCGGCCCACGATGGGCAGACGGGTCTCCGGGTGGGGCGAGCCAGTGTGCAAGGAGTTCCGCGGTGGGTTCTCCTCTCCAACGGCTTCTGTGCCCCTACCTCTCCCCGTGCCTCCTCTCGAAGACAGCGCGGTGCCCGGGACGGGAGCCATGGGAGCCGTCAGCCACCGCCCCCTCTACACACGCACACACTCACGCACACGCACACGCACACGCTGCAGGGAAGCAGGACCTGAGTGCAGGGCTCTCAGCGGCCCTGAGCGTCCCGCCCGGAATCGGCCAGCGGAATGGACAGACCGGATCTCCCGGCCCGGACCATGCAGGACTCTCCTGCCTGGGCTTCCAGTGTGGCCGCCTCCTTCTGGAAGCCTGGGAGGCTGGAATCAGGCCACTTCTTGTCTGTCCAGGCAGCAGTCTGGGCTGCACTCTAAGAAGTTCGTGGCTCGCCCGTGGATCCTGACCATCAGGTGGCCAGAGACACTGGGAACATTTCTGTTTTGCCTGTTGAAATGATTAATGACAAAGATTTTGTTCAGTTTCCTGATGTGGGTGTCCAAAGATGAGAGACCCATGTGTGTGATCTGTACCTCCTATGAGATCAGCCCTAAGCTAGTTTAAACATGATCAGGTTCTGTCTACATGGTAGATATAGACCTCTGCATGTCCTGTCTACTGATTATGTTTAGAGCTGACCATGTGTTGTCTATAATAAGAAGATTTAGACCTGACCATGTTCTGTGTACGCTAGGACTATGGGGACCTGGGTAGAGACCCGGCCTGGCCTCAGTACTGGGAAGCTCCGTGCCTGCATCTGAATGTCAGTGCTTAGATGCCTGGGGGTCTGGAGCTGAGATGGGCTTGTCTACGTAACAGCCTGTCTTCTGAGTGTGGTGACCTGGTCCTCCCAAGGGTCAGTGCTATGGTCGGGGCCTTAGTCTTAATCCCTGCAAGGTTCACCTTCCCTGGGGCTCGTGGAGAATCCTCAGGAGGGCTACCTGGCAATAATTCCAATTTACCAGCCCGTGCATGGTGCATAGGAAGGCAGGTTTAGCTGGTGAATTGATTGCAGGGCACGCAGATCGGGCAAAAGGCCGATGGGTAACAGCTGAGGCTGCTGCTGAGCTCTCCCTCCAGTCTACCGTCCCTACTCAGCAGAGTCCAGAGCTGCCCCTCGGCTTTCAGCCCTGCTGTCCTGTGAGTTTTCTCAACATGTAAGTGAGACGAGAAAGGACTGAGCCTGCCAGCACCAAGGTCGTGTGTTCAACTCTAGTATGAAAGCTGTAAAAACAGTTAAAATCACACAGAACCAAAGTGAGAAGAGGAGGACCCCTCTGGGACAAGTGTGGGGAAAGGAGACCCACCTGACACTTTTTCCCATCCCAGGAGGTCCCAGGGACCCAGCTTGTTTCCACATTGGGGGAGCCCCCTGCAGAGCCATGGTGTCCTGACCAAGGGGACGTGTGACCCCAGGTGCAGGGTCTGGGGAGGTGAGGTCACCCTGGGACTGTGGACGTGTGACCCAGGTGGAGGGGTCTGGGGAGGTGGGTCACCCTGGTGAGTGTGGATGTGTGGCCCCAGGTATAGGGTGCGGGGACTGTGTGGGTCTCACCATACCTGCATGGGTCAGGATCACATGTATGGGGAGACCGCATATGCGCTCTTTGCCTGCAGTGTGTCCTGTCCCCTTTGAGATTTCCAACCTCTGCATTAAGGGTGTTGTCCTGATTAACCTGTGGTTCCTTTTCTTCTCTTAATCTTGTCACAATCATATGAGGTCAGGCATGTTTGAGTGGGTTGCTGCTCTGTGTTCTGGTGAGTGACAACACTTGGTGGTATCATATTAATACCATAGCATATCATATGTCTAATCTATGGGAGTCACCACTGCCTGGATCCCCCTGGACAGAGGTCAGGTGAGCACAGACTAGCCCCCCCTAAGAATGGTCTCCCACGTGCTCTGTGAGGGTACCGTGATGGTCCCTAAGGTAGGGGACTGTGTCTGGGCCTCCAACATTTGTGATGAAGGGGAGTCGAAATGGAATCTCAATTAATAGGACATTATTTTAAGTGAAATAAAACATACGTCACATAACCTTTACCATCATCACCATTTTAAGTGCACGTTTCTGGGGCATCAGATATATTCACTTTCTCGTGGAGCCATCACCACCATCCCTAGAACTTTTCATCTTGCAAAACCAAAATTCCACAACCATGAAAGTCTCATTCCCCATTCCCTCCCACTGTCCCTGGCACCGATATCCACTTCAGTCCCTGAGTTGTCGACTCCAGGGCACCCACTGGAGAGGAATCCTGCAGTGTTTACTGACGGGTCATTTTGGAAGAGCTGACTTTCAGTCTGAAGCTCTGCCTGTTTGCATCTGAAGAATCTGCATTTAAGGAGAGGGTGTATGAGGAAGGGGGTGTATGAGGGACAAAGGTGTCCGTGGTGCAGGTGAGCCAGGACCTGACCAGCTGCCTTTTGGGTCCTCTGGTCCCATCTCTTGGTCTGTGCCTCATCTGCATCATCACTGTCCCCGCTGGCACCACTGGGGTGTTGTTGTCTGAGTGAGATTCCCCAGGTGTCCCTGCTCTACACCCCTCCTCCTGCTGGTTGGTGAGGGAACTGCTTGCTGTATGGTCTCTACTCCTGAGGCACGAAGGACCCTGTAGCATGGACCTGCAGAATGTGGGGTGTGGTCCCAAGAGCATGGGGCCCACATAGGACACAGCATCGGGGCGTGACAAGTGCTAGGGCTGCCTCATCACTGACAGGGAATGTTGCCCAGATCCTGCCCGAGAGGGCGTGGTGGGTGGCCTGGGAGCCTAGAGGCCCCATTCCTATACTGGAGCTTGGAGAGTGCATCCCCATGGGCTCCAGATTCACCCCATATCTCAGCCATATCCCTCTGTCCTGTCTTTGAACTCAGGAAAACGATCTCTCTTGTCCACAACATAGGCCTGGTCCTGTTGATATTAGGATTCTTTAAGTTAGGTGTCCTGGGATAGCAGCTCTTTTTAGGCCTGAGAAGGAACAACTCCGGAGTGTACAACAATTTCAGATGAAACTAATAGTCAATGACTATCTCTAACTACTCGGTTGTTGACTTCTATTAGTCATTATTCTCCTGGTTTTAGCTCTGATGTGGGGATTACAGAGGAGTCAACTTTTAAATCTTCATAATCTATGTATTTGTAGCTTCAGTATCATTACTGACCCATAGTTTTTTTATGGTTTGGGAAGAGTTATTGATTTCATGTATCATGTAAAGGATTCACAATGATGATAGGGCAATTAAGATTACAATAATGGCTAGTAAATTGTTCACATTTTCTCTACCTGAGCATCTATTGTATGCATATGAGTTAGTTTAGATGTCAATATTAGTGAAATGATATAGAGGACTAGAGAACTTATTTTAAAAATCACTATTAATGTGTGATGATGAAAATGTAAAAGTTCTTCCATAATCGGTGATGTTGTATCTTGAGAACCTAGATGAAATTGATATGCCTTAGTGATATACAGGATTTTAGCCTATGATTTAACTTTGACAAAGCTACATCACTTTTTCCTTTTATCTCATTTATTGAGAAAGACATAATTGTTATGGTGTTGGCTTGAAACTGGTTGAAAAGGACTTGAGTCTTTCCTTATTTTACATTTACATAGGTAGGATCTTGAAACATAGGATATGGTGGAGGGCATCCGTGTAACCATTCTAGGTTAGGAGTAGCAATTTCCACTGCTAAGACTTCTTTTTTAGACACAAATGCTTTTCAGAGTATGAAGATTATTAGCATTACTGCTGCTACTGAGATGAATGAGCCTAAAGACAAAATATTTCATGTTGTGTGTGCCTCAGGGTACTCAGACTAACGTAGTGACATCCCTGAGAGGCCAAGAAAGTGCTGCAGGAAGTCATATTTACTACTACCAATATACTTGTGAAGTGAATTTTTGCTCATGCTGAGTTAACTGTATAACCTGAGAATAGTGGGAATCAGTGTAGGAAGCCTCCTATAATAGTGAAGACTGCTCCCATGGACATTAGGTCATGGAAGTGTGTTACTACATAGTATGTATCCTGGAGGACAATGTCTGTGGATGAGTTGGCTAAGGTGATTCCTGTCAAACCACCTACTCTAGAAAGAAAAACTAAAGCCTAAAACTCATAATATAGTGGGAGGTCATATAATATTACCTCCGTGAACAGTTGCTAACCAGGGACTTCCCTGGTGACACAGTGGTTAAGAATTCACCTGCCAATGCAAGGGACACGGGTTCGAGCCCTCGTCTGGGAAGATTCCACATGCCGCGGAGCAAAAAGCCCGTGTGCCACAACTACTGAGCCTGCCCTCTAGAGCCCGCAAGCCACAACTACTGAAGCCCACACGCCTAGAGGCCGTGCTCTGCAACAAGAGAAGCCACTGCAATGAAAGGGCCGCACACCGCAACGAAGAGTAGCTGCCGCTCACCGCAACCAGAGAAAGCCCACGCGCAGCAACCAAGACCCAACTCAGCCAAAAAAAAAATGAAATGAACAAGAAAAATTAAATAAAGTGTTGCTAATCAGCTAGATACTTTTACTCCTGTAGGGATAGAAGTAATTACGGTAGCTGATGCAAAGTGTGCTCCTGAGTCGACAGCTATCCCTATGGTAAACATATGATGGGCCCACAAGAGAACTCCGAAAAAACCAGTGGACATGACTCATGCTATTCCCAGATAGCTGAAAGGCACTTTTTGTCTTAAATAGTATGTAATGATATGTGAGTTTATAACAAACCCTGTTAGGCCATGAATACAGACTGCAGGGTGAGCAAAGAATCAAAATAGGTGTTGGTATAGGATTCGGTCTCCTCCTGCAGGGTCAAAGAAAGTAGTGTTTAGATTTCTATCTCTTAACAGTATGGCAATTCTGGCTGCTCGGACTGAGATTAGTAATTATAGTAATACGGCTATAGTTGGGGAAGATTAAACAAATAATGGTGTTTGGTATTGGGATATGACTGCTGGTTTTGTATTAAAGACTAGAGTAATAAAAGTAATAATACCAAGAATTGAGGAGACACCTGCTAAATGTAAGGAGAAAATAGTTAGGTCGACAGAGGCTCCTGCATGGGCCAGATTGCAGGCTAGAGCTGAATACACGGTTCCACTGGTACCAGAACCAGCTTCTACTATTGGTGATATGAGTAGGAGTAGGAATGATGGGGGAAGTAGTCAAAAGTTTATGTGATTTATTTGGGGAAATGCTACTTCAGGTGTCCGAGTTATTAGTGGCCCAAGTCAGTTTTCAAAGCCTGCAATCATAACGGGTACAACTATAAAGAAAATTATTACAAGTGCAGGGACTGTTATGACTACCTTACAGATTTGGGCATCTCCAAGTAGCGCTCCAGGTCAGCATAGCTCAGCCTGAATTAATATAATTAAGGTGCTGCCTGCTACTCCAGCTCAAGCACCAAATAGTAAATATAAAATGTCGATATCTTTGTGATTTGCTGAAAATAATCAGCAGTGTATGAACAGAGGTAAAATGACTGAGTTAGCATTAGACTGTAAATCTAAAAACAGAGATTGAGCCCTCTTTCTGGCAAACCCTGTGGTGAATCAACAAATTGAATTGTAACTTCAGAGAAGCAGCTTCAATTCTGCCGGCGATTTTCCTGCCTTTTTTCTTCTTTTTTTCTTTCTCAAATGAAGGAGAAGTAGACTGAAGCCAGTTGACTAGAGGATTTGCCCGTTCACTAAAGTTTCCTGGGGTTAAAACTCATCAATCTCGTAAAGATTTGGCTTCAATACAGTGTTTGCTTTACATTCAATTGATGTAGAATAAAGTCTTGCAATCCTTATTTTTAGGAATTAAGTAAATTTTACTTGTTTACCGTTTTGAAAGCTCTTGGTCTGAACTAACCTAAATTCCTGGTCCAGCACCGATAGAATGGGTGTTGTGTGTAGTAATCGTGTGGGTATTATGATTGGTAATGATAGGAAGGTTATTTCTTTGTATGTTCAAATTGTTTTGTGTTTGTGTTGTTTAATGAAGGGAATATAGTTAGTGATGTGGAGTATGTTAGCTGCAAGTAGAAATATATGCTGAGGACTGCTATGATGGCTATTAGTGTTGGTAGAATGATGTTGTCATTTTTGTTATCTCTTGGATAATTATTCATTTGGGTAAAAACCCTGATAGTGAAGGGCGATGTCCTAATGATACTATAATGGTGAGGAAAATGATTGTGATGGGAGGTGTTTTATCTCATGTGTATGATAATGATACTCTTGTAGTACATGATCTGGGCATAAATAAGAAGAAGATAATGTTGTTATGATATAAATTAGTATGTGTAGGATTGTTATAATCTGAATATACATTATAATAGCTGTTATTCATCCTATATGGGCAATTGATGAGGAGCGTGTAATATTTTCCAGGTGAGTATGGCGAAGTCTGCCTCAGCCTCCAGCTATGATTTATAATATCACTATGATTAATAGTATATTTAGGTTGATGGATGGTGACATGTGGTATAAAACTGATAGGGGTGCAATTTTGTCATGTTGATAGCATCAGGTCTGCTGTTCATGGGATGCCTTGTGTGACTTCAGGCACTCAGAAGTGAAATGGGCAAAGTCCTACTTTTGTGACAAGGGCGATTGTCATGAGGGTGGATGCTGCTGGATTAAAGATTTTTGTTATTCATTGTGCTCTTCGACCAGAGTATATTAGATTAATGATAATAGCCATTATAAGTAGCATTGATGTGGTGGACTGTTTTAGGAAATATTTGTTGGATGCTTCTGTAGCTTATGGGTTCATGGTTTTTTATTAGAATGGGGATACCATTAACCAGTGTGAGCTTGTTATACAATTATATTTCCTGAGAAAATGGTCAGTAGAATGATGGTAAAAACAATGAGAGTTTGTTAGCACAGGAAGGATATACAAAAACATTTTGGGGGTATGGGCCTGAAGCTTACTTAGAGAACCTTACTATATAGCATGTGGTGTAATGTGGTAGGTAGCCTGGAGAATGTAAAATTATTAGGAAGAATTCAATTCCAGGAATAAGAGCATTGAAACCGCTATGATTTACTCTATCAAAGTAACTCTTTTGTCAGACATATTTCTTAAGTTTGTGGTGGGTTGCCTGGTATGATGACAAGTAGTGAAAACTCTCATATACATGGGGTTAATGTTAGTCGTAAAAAAACTTTTTATAAGAGATGTATGCGTTGATCATATCAAAATTGTGGGTAGGATGCTCAAATTCATAGAAAGGAGATTGTTAGATGTGTTTTAATGATGACTTGGGCTGTATATAATTCTGGCACCTAGGGATTGTCGAATGCTCCTACAAATAGATTGTTGTGGAAATGTTTATTATAGGGAAATTGACATATTCTCTAGGAAGGACGGGGTGAATGGGCCTGCTACATTTTCTACATTGAAGACATATACAGGTTTTGATTCTACTTCTGTTAAATCAAGTGGGGCTTCATTGGATTTCTGCTACTGCGGAGATAATCAAATTCTGGGTAAGGGTCAGGAGAAAATTAGTCATAGGTGTTCTTGTGTAATAATTACTGTTGAAAGTGTAAATGATCCATTTATCAGTAAGACTGAGCATAGAATAACTGCTACATTACTTCATATGAGATGGTTGTCTGTGCTATTGTTCCTAGAGCTCCAGTGAGTGAGTATTTTGAATGTGAAGTTCATCCGGATCTGAGGATGGAATAAATGGCTAGGTGTGATATGGCTAATATAAATAGTATGCCTACATTTATATTAATTAGTGGATAAGATATGGGAAGAGGAATTCATGTTGTGAGAGCCAGGGTTAAGGCTAGCATTGGGGCAATAATATATAAATGGATGATGTTGATGGACATAATGGTTCTTTAATAAGTAATTTGAATGCCTCAGCAATGGGTTGTAATAATCCATGGGGGCCGTGAGCTGTGATGAATGTTGTTAGCTGCTCCCCAAATCACCCTATTCCCACCCTTTTCCTGTGATCAGGTCTTTCCCGAAACATGACTCACAGTCAGTCAAGTCACAGAACCTATGGGCCACCCAGCAGAAAACTTCCAACCCTTGCTTCCCAGGAGCTCTGCGGTCTACCTGCCAGGTAAACTTAACTCACCTGGCACAAGGTGGCCATCCCTGGTTTCACATCAACATGATCTCAGGCACAAACCTCCTTGTTTTTCCATTTTGTCTTTAAGGTACTTGTCGAAACAACTGCACAAATATGACAAAGATATAAAATCAGGCATCTTCTGCCCCCAGTGCCTACTAATAAATGATTTTCTGCCACTTTAATGATAAAGATAGAACATTTCAACATTCTGCTACCCTTATTATTTGTCATTTTTGTTGATATTTCTGTTGAATACATCTTTCAATATTTTAACAATGGAACATTTATTTAGGTTGTTCCAGACCCAGCCTTTAGTGGTAAAGGTTTTGTTGTTATATTTCTATTATGTTTCCTTTAAAAATCATTATCCTATTTAAATGGATTAAGTCAATTCTATAGGCAATTATCTTATGATATTGATGAAATTGATACATAGAGGGCAGTAGTACAAGTTGATTGGACTTGAGAACCTCTATTAGCAAAGTTAAGTATAAATGTTATCTATATGTAAACCAAAGTACATGCCGAGTGAGATTCTCCGACTTTTTTTCACTGTCTGCCCCTCAAGCCTGTGAGAAATGGAATATTTCTTGCCATATCAGTAAACAACGGATGTCACAGTCTTCAGCACTTGCAGCCCTCCAATGTGAGCCGGCGGGCCCTGAGGCACTCAGGATATGCAAATACAGAATGCAGGCCCCAGAGAGCTGAGGTGCATATCAAAGGAAGGATTTCAGTGAGCCCATACAAAGAAAAGCGCCGCATTCCTCACCTTGGGAGAGCTGGTTTTCCTTAGTTTACAATCACCTTTTGATGTTCCCCATTACCTGCGCCAGTCCCCTGCCCTGTCCCCTTCCCCCGGTACTTTAGCTCAGGGAGGAAGGAGCGCAGAGGGACTCGGCTGAATAAGGGGCCTGTGCGCCTCGGGAGGAGTTTTCGGCCGCTTTCCCCGCAGTCGGGAGGAGGGGCGCTGACGCTGCAGCCGGACCCTGCGCCTCCCTTGCCCTGTTTCCCCTCAGGACGCTCAGGCCGACCCCCTCCCCACGCCCACCAGGCCTCGCGAGCCAGGCCGAGGGCAGGGGCGAGAGGACGGACCGAAGTTCCCCGGGACCAGACGCTGGAGGCTGCTCTTTCTGCACAGCAGCGGCGGGTGGCAGCGAACCCCTGCCCCTCAGAAGCTGGTCTTGTGCTGCCGCCCGGGCACCGGACCAGGTGGAGGGTCGGCGCCCACTTACCCGGCCCGCCGTCCCCGCGACCGTCACGGCTTCGGCCGCCGGGGCACCTCCAGAGCCAGCAGCCTCAGTGAGGTCGCCCTCCCCTCGGGCTCCGGGGCAGTTCCGTGAGGGCGGAGGGAAGAGACCCCGCCCGAGCCGGGAGTTCCAGCTCTGAGGAAACGCGGGCTCTGTTCAGCGCGCAGTGGGTGGGACCGCTCTGCCCCGAGGCCTTCCGGGAGGGAGCGGGGCGGCGGGGGAGGGAGCCGCCAGGAGCGCAGGGCCCCGTCGGGGGTCCTGGAGGGGCGGCCCGGCCTGGGGGCCACGCCCAATCTGGCCGCAGCCCAGGCCTTTTTCCTGGAATCCTACACAAAAAAATTAGAAAGATACACAGTCTATAGTAAATACTCACAAATGATTGTTGCTGCTGTGCTCACTATTGTATTAAAGGTGTAAAATCCATAAAACACTTTAAGTTCAAAATTAAATATGAATTTTTACCTTTCTAATTATGTCTCTGATATTCACAGTTGTGGTTAATGAATCAGAGACTGTGGCATCACTAGTTAAAAATGAGCTTGTTAAAAAAATAGAACTCAGGCCCACCGGACCTACTGAATCACAATCTGCACTTTTACAATCTCCCCAGTGTACTTGTGTTCCCATGAATAGTTGAAAGGTACATTTCTACCTCGACATGTCTTTTCTGTATGAGAAATACACACATTTTATCCAGTTTGATATAAATAAAACACTCAAAAAATGCGTATGCCTGTGTTGAAACCATCATTTTATCATTTCTTTTCCAGACATGTATAGTCTCTATACTGGTTTTGTGGATGACATGCCATACTCTTTTCTTGTAGTTAGAAATAAGGTAGAGAAAGTTACTTTGTAAAAAATATATATATATATATATATATATATATATATATATATATACACACACACATATATATATATATATTAGTGGATAATTGAAGACACTCTTCTAAATTAAAACCAGTTCTCTTAACTTGCTGTTTTCTTCTTGGGTCACATTATGAACTCTTCCCGTGGCCACATGGCATGTGTACTTTTAATTTCAGGGACTGCTGACATTCCAGGATGTGGCCATAGATTTCTCTCAAGAGGAGTGAGAATGCCTGGACCAAGATCAATGGGAATTGTACAGGGATGTGATGTTAGAGAAGTATAGGAACCTGCTCTCCTTGGGTGAGGATACCTTCCTTCCAGAGTTCCTTATCCAGCCACAGGGTTTGGAGTCCTTCATTTGTAGAATGTCTCCTGGAATCTTCTGCTTCCTACAATAGGGTTTCAGATTGCAGCGTTTCAGGAAAGATTGGGAGTTTGTGGGTATAATTTTTCTTATTCTTTTAAAATTGCAGCCTCCCTTTTAATATACTTTGTAACTGCTTGGGGTGTGTCTATATGAACTGTGTACTATATGCTTCTGTTATAGTCCTTACAATATTTTATTGTCTTATTTTTCTGTAACAATTTTCCATGGATTCTTTGGGCTTAAGGTATATTAAAAGGGAGACTGCGATTCTGGGACTTCCCTGGTGATGCAGTGATTAAGAATTCTCCTGCCAATGCAGGGGACCCGGTTCGATCCCCGGTCCAGGAAGATCTCACGTGCCACGGAACAACTAAGCCAGTGGGCCACAACTACTGAGTCTGCACGCCACAACTACTGAAGCCGGTGTGTCTTGAGCCCGTGCGCCATTTATTTTTTGGAGAATAAAACCACTTCTGAGTGATTAAAATTTAAGCCAGCTAGTCAAATTGCTTTATCACCTGTTCTTCTAAAACACTGATCAATGGAACAAGTTTTACTAGGGATAACAGTGTAATTGTATTCTGGAGTTCATATGGGCAATGTGGTTTATGACCTTGATGCTGGATCACGACATTTCAAAGGTATAACTGCTATTAATTGTCTGTTTGTTCAACAATTAAAGTCTCACGTGATCTGAGTTCAGACTGGAGTCATCCTGGCTGGTTTCTGTCTCTTGCAGATTTCTTCCAGTATGAAAGGACAAGAGCAATACGGCTTACTTTACAAAATGTCTTCAAACTAAATGATGATATAATCTACATTCAATTAATTTATACATGCCCTACTGTAGAACAGGGTTCGTTACGGTGGCAGAGCCCGGTAATTATGTAAAACTGAAACTTTTTCTGCACTGGTTCAAGTCCTCTTCCTAAGAATATGTTTATAATCAACATTCTTTCACAAATTACCCAATTTAATTCACCATAGCATTCCTCATATTAACTAAATGGAAAATCCTAGGCTATATACGAATCCAGAAAGGGCCAAAAATCATCAGCCCCCATGGATTATTACAACCCATTGCTGAGGCATTCAAATTACTTATTAAAGAACCACTATGTCCATCAACATCATCCATTTATATATTATTGCCCCAATGCTAGCCTTAACCCTGGCTCTCACAACATGAATTCCTCTTCCCATATCTTATCCACTAATTAATATAAATGTAGGCATATTATTTATATTAGCCATATCACACCTAGCCATTTATTCTATCCTCAGATCCGGATGAACTTCACATTCAAAATACTCACTCACTGGAGCTCTAGGAACAATAGCACAGACAATCATCTCATATGAAGTAATGTAGCAGTTATTCTATGCTCAGTCTTACTGATAAATGGATCATTTACACTTTCAACAGTAATTATTACACAAGAACACCTATGAGTAATTTTCTCCTGACCCCTACCCAGAATTTGATTATCTCCACAGTAGCAGAAATCCAATGAAGCCCCACTTGATTTAACAGAAGTAGAATCAAAACCTGTATATGTCTTCAATGTAGAAAATGTAGCAGTCCCATTCACCCCGTCCTTCCTAGAGAATATGTCAATTTCCCTATAATAAACATTTCCACAACAATCTTTTTTTAGGAGCATTCGACAATCCCTAGGTGCCAGAATTATAGATTCTTTCATCTTGTAAATATAGTTTTTTTTAAACAAATATTTTTTTTTTTTTAATATCATACTGGTCTTATTGCTGTTCCCTCACATTTAAGTGGTTTTCCATCTTCCTCCCTCCTCCCACAGTCTGGCTACACAGGGCCTTCTTGAACCGTTAGCTCACAGCAACAGTAAGATTTTTCCACGTGTCTAACAAACACCACTCATTCAGAGTCACAGTCCTGGTCCACAAACCGTTCCCTGTAGGAGGTTCAATGCCAAACAAATAATTTTTATAGTTTTACTACCTTTAAACAAAATGTACTCCATTGCTGTGGAATATTCCTTCATAGGAGCGTGCATGGTTCATTTCTGCATCCGCCTGTGATGGCCTTCAGGTTCTTTCAGGTTTGGCTCCTGTGGCTGCCAGTCCATGCCCGTGTGTCCTGGTGCAGGGCTGGTGGGTTTGTGTTCAACTGGGAGGAGCACTGTGGGTCTCTGTGCACAGACTTCGCTATCTGAGGCCCGATTGTTTCAGAAGTGGTTGCATCCCCCCGTTGTGTACCAGGCTTTCCATTGCTCCACATCCTGCTGATACTTGATACTATGTCTTTCATGTCTGCCATTCTGGTAGGTGTATGCACAGTAATTTTCTTATGGCTTTAATCCCTCTGTTGTTAGTGAAGTTGTGCATCTTGTGGTATTCATGGAATATTTCCTATTGTTTTTTAAAAAATTTTAAAAATTGTGGTCAGATACACATAACATAAAATGTACTATCTTAACCATTTTTAAGTGCACATTTCAGGGTCAAGAAGTAAGTCACACTGTTGTGCAAACCTGACCACCATCATCCTCCAGAACTTTTTCATCTTGCAAAATTGAAACAGTCCCCATTAAACACTCCCCATTGTCCCCCCCTCAGCCTCTGGCACTCAACATCCTACTTTATGTCTCTATATTTCCGACTGCTCTAGGGGTCTTGTATGAGTGGATCAAGCACTGTTTGTGTTTTTTTTGTCTAGCTTACATCACTGAGCATAATGCCCTCAAGGTTCATCCCTGCTGCAGCCTGTGTCAGAATTGCCTTCCTTTTTAGGCTGAATAGCATTCCCTTGTATTGATGGACCGTGTTTTTCTTCTCCATTCATCCATTAGTGGACACATGTAATATCTACGTTCATTTCTCCTGTCATAATATTTGTGGAATAACATCAGAAAGTCCTATGAATCAAAAGTCATTTGCCATTAACTTTTTTCTTAAACTTTTTATTGTGAAAAACATCAAGGCTAAGAAAAGGGAAAAATACATGTCATCTTCACTTGTGTTCAGGAATTAATGCTTTACGGATTCACTTTATTCCCCGTGTGTGTGCTATGCGTGTGCATGTACCTGTTTGCATACATATGCTGTGCATGTGCATAGGTATGTGCACTTGCACACATTAGTGTGTGCATGGGCATATGCGTGCATGTGTGTTCACATGCTAGTGTGTGAATATATTTGTGCTGTGCACGTGCATATGTTTGTGTGTGTGCTGTGCCTGCCTGTGCGCACACCTGCGTGTTTGCTGGAACCACTGGCAAGTTGGCTGCAGACTGAATTGTGCCCCAGATATATCCACACGCAGCTGCTCTAACAACCCTGCATAGCCACGTAAAGGTCACAGGTCTCAGGGATTTAAATGGATGGAGCAGGATATCCTGACACAGAGTTTGTCTTCCAATGACTGTCACTGTCTCAGTAACATCCTTCACACCTTCTTTAAGCCCCATTCAGGGTCCAGTTTAGACTCCCATTACATTCAGTCACCTGTCCCAGGTCCCCTAAAGCAACAATGTCACCATTGGAGAGCCCGGCCAAGGCTGGGGGTGCCCCTCCTGTTGACCTGGCCTCCAGGCCCTGCACTTGGCTCCTGTGTTCCCATCTCTCAGTCAGGCCCCGACTTGGATGGGGCCGCCACCTCTTTCCTCACAGGGTCCCATCGCCCAGTCAAGGGGGTTCATTCTCCCCAAACACAGCTTCAGGAGTGGGGGGGTGACAGTCCCCACTGGGTCTCCTTCATGTGAGACCCTGTGCTGTTGAAAGAGCAGGCACCCTGCCCTCGGGGGTGGGGGGCTGGGGGGTGACGTGCGGCCCACGATGGGCAGACGGGTCTCCGGGTGGGGCGAGCCAGTGTGCAAGGAGTTCCGCGGTGGGTTCTCCTCTCCAACGGCTTCTGTGCCCCTACCTCTCCCCGTGCCTCCTCTCGAAGACAGCGCGGTGCCCGGGACGGGAGCCATGGGAGCCGTCAGCCACCGCCCCCTCTACACACGCACACACTCACGCACACGCACACGCACACGCTGCAGGGAAGCAGGACCTGAGTGCAGGGCTCTCAGCGGCCCTGAGCGTCCCGCCCGGAATCGGCCAGCGGAATGGACAGACCGGATCTCCCGGCCCGGACCATGCAGGACTCTCCTGCCTGGGCTTCCAGTGTGGCCGCCTCCTTCTGGAAGCCTGGGAGGCTGGAATCAGGCCACTTCTTGTCTGTCCAGGCAGCAGTCTGGGCTGCACTCTAAGAAGTTCGTGGCTCGCCCGTGGATCCTGACCATCAGGTGGCCAGAGACACTGGGAACATTTCTGTTTTGCCTGTTGAAATGATTAATGACAAAGATTTTGTTCAGTTTCCTGATGTGGGTGTCCAAAGATGAGAGACCCATGTGTGTGATCTGTACCTCCTATGAGATCAGCCCTAAGCTAGTTTAAACATGATCAGGTTCTGTCTACATGGTAGATATAGACCTCTGCATGTCCTGTCTACTGATTATGTTTAGAGCTGACCATGTGTTGTCTATAATAAGAAGATTTAGACCTGACCATGTTCTGTGTACGCTAGGACTATGGGGACCTGGGTAGAGACCCGGCCTGGCCTCAGTACTGGGAAGCTCCGTGCCTGCATCTGAATGTCAGTGCTTAGATGCCTGGGGGTCTGGAGCTGAGATGGGCTTGTCTACGTAACAGCCTGTCTTCTGAGTGTGGTGACCTGGTCCTCCCAAGGGTCAGTGCTATGGTCGGGGCCTTAGTCTTAATCCCTGCAAGGTTCACCTTCCCTGGGGCTCGTGGAGAATCCTCAGGAGGGCTACCTGGCAATAATTCCAATTTACCAGCCCGTGCATGGTGCATAGGAAGGCAGGTTTAGCTGGTGAATTGATTGCAGGGCACGCAGATCGGGCAAAAGGCCGATGGGTAACAGCTGAGGCTGCTGCTGAGCTCTCCCTCCAGTCTACCGTCCCTACTCAGCAGAGTCCAGAGCTGCCCCTCGGCTTTCAGCCCTGCTGTCCTGTGAGTTTTCTCAACATGTAAGTGAGACGAGAAAGGACTGAGCCTGCCAGCACCAAGGTCGTGTGTTCAACTCTAGTATGAAAGCTGTAAAAACAGTTAAAATCACACAGAACCAAAGTGAGAAGAGGAGGACCCCTCTGGGACAAGTGTGGGGAAAGGAGACCCACCTGACACTTTTTCCCATCCCAGGAGGTCCCAGGGACCCAGCTTGTTTCCACATTGGGGGAGCCCCCTGCAGAGCCATGGTGTCCTGACCAAGGGGACGTGTGACCCCAGGTGCAGGGTCTGGGGAGGTGAGGTCACCCTGGGACTGTGGACGTGTGACCCAGGTGGAGGGGTCTGGGGAGGTGGGTCACCCTGGTGAGTGTGGATGTGTGGCCCCAGGTATAGGGTGCGGGGACTGTGTGGGTCTCACCATACCTGCATGGGTCAGGATCACATGTATGGGGAGACCGCATATGCGCTCTTTGCCTGCAGTGTGTCCTGTCCCCTTTGAGATTTCCAACCTCTGCATTAAGGGTGTTGTCCTGATTAACCTGTGGTTCCTTTTCTTCTCTTAATCTTGTCACAATCATATGAGGTCAGGCATGTTTGAGTGGGTTGCTGCTCTGTGTTCTGGTGAGTGACAACACTTGGTGGTATCATATTAATACCATAGCATATCATATGTCTAATCTATGGGAGTCACCACTGCCTGGATCCCCCTGGACAGAGGTCAGGTGAGCACAGACTAGCCCCCCCTAAGAATGGTCTCCCACGTGCTCTGTGAGGGTACCGTGATGGTCCCTAAGGTAGGGGACTGTGTCTGGGCCTCCAACATTTGTGATGAAGGGGAGTCGAAATGGAATCTCAATTAATAGGACATTATTTTAAGTGAAATAAAACATACGTCACATAACCTTTACCATCATCACCATTTTAAGTGCACGTTTCTGGGGCATCAGATATATTCACTTTCTCGTGGAGCCATCACCACCATCCCTAGAACTTTTCATCTTGCAAAACCAAAATTCCACAACCATGAAAGTCTCATTCCCCATTCCCTCCCACTGTCCCTGGCACCGATATCCACTTCAGTCCCTGAGTTGTCGACTCCAGGGCACCCACTGGAGAGGAATCCTGCAGTGTTTACTGACGGGTCATTTTGGAAGAGCTGACTTTCAGTCTGAAGCTCTGCCTGTTTGCATCTGAAGAATCTGCATTTAAGGAGAGGGTGTATGAGGAAGGGGGTGTATGAGGGACAAAGGTGTCCGTGGTGCAGGTGAGCCAGGACCTGACCAGCTGCCTTTTGGGTCCTCTGGTCCCATCTCTTGGTCTGTGCCTCATCTGCATCATCACTGTCCCCGCTGGCACCACTGGGGTGTTGTTGTCTGAGTGAGATTCCCCAGGTGTCCCTGCTCTACACCCCTCCTCCTGCTGGTTGGTGAGGGAACTGCTTGCTGTATGGTCTCTACTCCTGAGGCACGAAGGACCCTGTAGCATGGACCTGCAGAATGTGGGGTGTGGTCCCAAGAGCATGGGGCCCACATAGGACACAGCATCGGGGCGTGACAAGTGCTAGGGCTGCCTCATCACTGACAGGGAATGTTGCCCAGATCCTGCCCGAGAGGGCGTGGTGGGTGGCCTGGGAGCCTAGAGGCCCCATTCCTATACTGGAGCTTGGAGAGTGCATCCCCATGGGCTCCAGATTCACCCCATATCTCAGCCATATCCCTCTGTCCTGTCTTTGAACTCAGGAAAACGATCTCTCTTGTCCACAACATAGGCCTGGTCCTGTTGATATTAGGATTCTTTAAGTTAGGTGTCCTGGGATAGCAGCTCTTTTTAGGCCTGAGAAGGAACAACTCCGGAGTGTACAACAATTTCAGATGAAACTAATAGTCAATGACTATCTCTAACTACTCGGTTGTTGACTTCTATTAGTCATTATTCTCCTGGTTTTAGCTCTGATGTGGGGATTACAGAGGAGTCAACTTTTAAATCTTCATAATCTATGTATTTGTAGCTTCAGTATCATTACTGACCCATAGTTTTTTTATGGTTTGGGAAGAGTTATTGATTTCATGTATCATGTAAAGGATTCACAATGATGATAGGGCAATTAAGATTACAATAATGGCTAGTAAATTGTTCACATTTTCTCTACCTGAGCATCTATTGTATGCATATGAGTTAGTTTAGATGTCAATATTAGTGAAATGATATAGAGGACTAGAGAACTTATTTTAAAAATCACTATTAATGTGTGATGATGAAAATGTAAAAGTTCTTCCATAATCGGTGATGTTGTATCTTGAGAACCTAGATGAAATTGATATGCCTTAGTGATATACAGGATTTTAGCCTATGATTTAACTTTGACAAAGCTACATCACTTTTTCCTTTTATCTCATTTATTGAGAAAGACATAATTGTTATGGTGTTGGCTTGAAACTGGTTGAAAAGGACTTGAGTCTTTCCTTATTTTACATTTACATAGGTAGGATCTTGAAACATAGGATATGGTGGAGGGCATCCGTGTAACCATTCTAGGTTAGGAGTAGCAATTTCCACTGCTAAGACTTCTTTTTTAGACACAAATGCTTTTCAGAGTATGAAGATTATTAGCATTACTGCTGCTACTGAGATGAATGAGCCTAAAGACAAAATATTTCATGTTGTGTGTGCCTCAGGGTACTCAGACTAACGTAGTGACATCCCTGAGAGGCCAAGAAAGTGCTGCAGGAAGTCATATTTACTACTACCAATATACTTGTGAAGTGAATTTTTGCTCATGCTGAGTTAACTGTATAACCTGAGAATAGTGGGAATCAGTGTAGGAAGCCTCCTATAATAGTGAAGACTGCTCCCATGGACATTAGGTCATGGAAGTGTGTTACTACATAGTATGTATCCTGGAGGACAATGTCTGTGGATGAGTTGGCTAAGGTGATTCCTGTCAAACCACCTACTCTAGAAAGAAAAACTAAAGCCTAAAACTCATAATATAGTGGGAGGTCATATAATATTACCTCCGTGAACAGTTGCTAACCAGGGACTTCCCTGGTGACACAGTGGTTAAGAATTCACCTGCCAATGCAAGGGACACGGGTTCGAGCCCTCGTCTGGGAAGATTCCACATGCCGCGGAGCAAAAAGCCCGTGTGCCACAACTACTGAGCCTGCCCTCTAGAGCCCGCAAGCCACAACTACTGAAGCCCACACGCCTAGAGGCCGTGCTCTGCAACAAGAGAAGCCACTGCAATGAAAGGGCCGCACACCGCAACGAAGAGTAGCTGCCGCTCACCGCAACCAGAGAAAGCCCACGCGCAGCAACCAAGACCCAACTCAGCCAAAAAAAAAATGAAATGAACAAGAAAAATTAAATAAAGTGTTGCTAATCAGCTAGATACTTTTACTCCTGTAGGGATAGAAGTAATTACGGTAGCTGATGCAAAGTGTGCTCCTGAGTCGACAGCTATCCCTATGGTAAACATATGATGGGCCCACAAGAGAACTCCGAAAAAACCAGTGGACATGACTCATGCTATTCCCAGATAGCTGAAAGGCACTTTTTGTCTTAAATAGTATGTAATGATATGTGAGTTTATAACAAACCCTGTTAGGCCATGAATACAGACTGCAGGGTGAGCAAAGAATCAAAATAGGTGTTGGTATAGGATTCGGTCTCCTCCTGCAGGGTCAAAGAAAGTAGTGTTTAGATTTCTATCTCTTAACAGTATGGCAATTCTGGCTGCTCGGACTGAGATTAGTAATTATAGTAATACGGCTATAGTTGGGGAAGATTAAACAAATAATGGTGTTTGGTATTGGGATATGACTGCTGGTTTTGTATTAAAGACTAGAGTAATAAAAGTAATAATACCAAGAATTGAGGAGACACCTGCTAAATGTAAGGAGAAAATAGTTAGGTCGACAGAGGCTCCTGCATGGGCCAGATTGCAGGCTAGAGCTGAATACACGGTTCCACTGGTACCAGAACCAGCTTCTACTATTGGTGATATGAGTAGGAGTAGGAATGATGGGGGAAGTAGTCAAAAGTTTATGTGATTTATTTGGGGAAATGCTACTTCAGGTGTCCGAGTTATTAGTGGCCCAAGTCAGTTTTCAAAGCCTGCAATCATAACGGGTACAACTATAAAGAAAATTATTACAAGTGCAGGGACTGTTATGACTACCTTACAGATTTGGGCATCTCCAAGTAGCGCTCCAGGTCAGCATAGCTCAGCCTGAATTAATATAATTAAGGTGCTGCCTGCTACTCCAGCTCAAGCACCAAATAGTAAATATAAAATGTCGATATCTTTGTGATTTGCTGAAAATAATCAGCAGTGTATGAACAGAGGTAAAATGACTGAGTTAGCATTAGACTGTAAATCTAAAAACAGAGATTGAGCCCTCTTTCTGGCAAACCCTGTGGTGAATCAACAAATTGAATTGTAACTTCAGAGAAGCAGCTTCAATTCTGCCGGCGATTTTCCTGCCTTTTTTCTTCTTTTTTTCTTTCTCAAATGAAGGAGAAGTAGACTGAAGCCAGTTGACTAGAGGATTTGCCCGTTCACTAAAGTTTCCTGGGGTTAAAACTCATCAATCTCGTAAAGATTTGGCTTCAATACAGTGTTTGCTTTACATTCAATTGATGTAGAATAAAGTCTTGCAATCCTTATTTTTAGGAATTAAGTAAATTTTACTTGTTTACCGTTTTGAAAGCTCTTGGTCTGAACTAACCTAAATTCCTGGTCCAGCACCGATAGAATGGGTGTTGTGTGTAGTAATCGTGTGGGTATTATGATTGGTAATGATAGGAAGGTTATTTCTTTGTATGTTCAAATTGTTTTGTGTTTGTGTTGTTTAATGAAGGGAATATAGTTAGTGATGTGGAGTATGTTAGCTGCAAGTAGAAATATATGCTGAGGACTGCTATGATGGCTATTAGTGTTGGTAGAATGATGTTGTCATTTTTGTTATCTCTTGGATAATTATTCATTTGGGTAAAAACCCTGATAGTGAAGGGCGATGTCCTAATGATACTATAATGGTGAGGAAAATGATTGTGATGGGAGGTGTTTTATCTCATGTGTATGATAATGATACTCTTGTAGTACATGATCTGGGCATAAATAAGAAGAAGATAATGTTGTTATGATATAAATTAGTATGTGTAGGATTGTTATAATCTGAATATACATTATAATAGCTGTTATTCATCCTATATGGGCAATTGATGAGGAGCGTGTAATATTTTCCAGGTGAGTATGGCGAAGTCTGCCTCAGCCTCCAGCTATGATTTATAATATCACTATGATTAATAGTATATTTAGGTTGATGGATGGTGACATGTGGTATAAAACTGATAGGGGTGCAATTTTGTCATGTTGATAGCATCAGGTCTGCTGTTCATGGGATGCCTTGTGTGACTTCAGGCACTCAGAAGTGAAATGGGCAAAGTCCTACTTTTGTGACAAGGGCGATTGTCATGAGGGTGGATGCTGCTGGATTAAAGATTTTTGTTATTCATTGTGCTCTTCGACCAGAGTATATTAGATTAATGATAATAGCCATTATAAGTAGCATTGATGTGGTGGACTGTTTTAGGAAATATTTGTTGGATGCTTCTGTAGCTTATGGGTTCATGGTTTTTTATTAGAATGGGGATACCATTAACCAGTGTGAGCTTGTTATACAATTATATTTCCTGAGAAAATGGTCAGTAGAATGATGGTAAAAACAATGAGAGTTTGTTAGCACAGGAAGGATATACAAAAACATTTTGGGGGTATGGGCCTGAAGCTTACTTAGAGAACCTTACTATATAGCATGTGGTGTAATGTGGTAGGTAGCATGGAGAATGTAAAATTATTAGGAAGAATTCAATTCCAGGAATAAGAGCATTGAAACCGCTATGATTTACTCTATCAAAGTAACTCTTTTGTCAGACATATTTCTTAAGTTTGTGGTGGGTTGCCTGGTATGATGACAAGTAGTGAAAACTCTCATATACATGGGGTTAATGTTAGTCGTAAAAAAACTTTTTATAAGAGATGTATGCGTTGATCATATCAAAATTGTGGGTAGGATGCTCAAATTCATAGAAAGGAGATTGTTAGATGTGTTTTAATGATGACTTGGGCTGTATATAATTCTGGCACCTAGGGATTGTCGAATGCTCCTACAAATAGATTGTTGTGGAAATGTTTATTATAGGGAAATTGACATATTCTCTAGGAAGGACGGGGTGAATGGGCCTGCTACATTTTCTACATTGAAGACATATACAGGTTTTGATTCTACTTCTGTTAAATCAAGTGGGGCTTCATTGGATTTCTGCTACTGCGGAGATAATCAAATTCTGGGTAAGGGTCAGGAGAAAATTAGTCATAGGTGTTCTTGTGTAATAATTACTGTTGAAAGTGTAAATGATCCATTTATCAGTAAGACTGAGCATAGAATAACTGCTACATTACTTCATATGAGATGGTTGTCTGTGCTATTGTTCCTAGAGCTCCAGTGAGTGAGTATTTTGAATGTGAAGTTCATCCGGATCTGAGGATGGAATAAATGGCTAGGTGTGATATGGCTAATATAAATAGTATGCCTACATTTATATTAATTAGTGGATAAGATATGGGAAGAGGAATTCATGTTGTGAGAGCCAGGGTTAAGGCTAGCATTGGGGCAATAATATATAAATGGATGATGTTGATGGACATAATGGTTCTTTAATAAGTAATTTGAATGCCTCAGCAATGGGTTGTAATAATCCATGGGGGCCGTGAGCTGTGATGAATGTTGTTAGCTGCTCCCCAAATCACCCTATTCCCACCCTTTTCCTGTGATCAGGTCTTTCCCGAAACATGACTCACAGTCAGTCAAGTCACAGAACCTATGGGCCACCCAGCAGAAAACTTCCAACCCTTGCTTCCCAGGAGCTCTGCGGTCTACCTGCCAGGTAAACTTAACTCACCTGGCACAAGGTGGCCATCCCTGGTTTCACATCAACATGATCTCAGGCACAAACCTCCTTGTTTTTCCATTTTGTCTTTAAGGTACTTGTCGAAACAACTGCACAAATATGACAAAGATATAAAATCAGGCATCTTCTGCCCCCAGTGCCTACTAATAAATGATTTTCTGCCACTTTAATGATAAAGATAGAACATTTCAACATTCTGCTACCCTTATTATTTGTCATTTTTGTTGATATTTCTGTTGAATACATCTTTCAATATTTTAACAATGGAACATTTATTTAGGTTGTTCCAGACCCAGCCTTTAGTGGTAAAGGTTTTGTTGTTATATTTCTATTATGTTTCCTTTAAAAATCATTATCCTATTTAAATGGATTAAGTCAATTCTATAGGCAATTATCTTATGATATTGATGAAATTGATACATAGAGGGCAGTAGTACAAGTTGATTGGACTTGAGAACCTCTATTAGCAAAGTTAAGTATAAATGTTATCTATATGTAAACCAAAGTACATGCCGAGTGAGATTCTCCGACTTTTTTTCACTGTCTGCCCCTCAAGCCTGTGAGAAATGGAATATTTCTTGCCATATCAGTAAACAAAGGATGTCACCGACTTCAGCACTTGCAGCCCTCCAATGTGAGCCGGCGGGCCCTGAGGCACTCAGGATATGCAAATACAGAATGCAGGCCCCAGAGAGCTGAGGTGCATAACAAAGCAAGGATTTCAGTGGGCCCATACAAAGAAAAGCGCCGCATTCCTCACCTTGGGAGAGCTGGTTTTCCTTAGTTTACAATCACCTTTTGATGTTCCCCATTACCTGCGCCAGTCCCCTGCCCTGTCCCCTCCCCCCGGTACTTTAGCTCAGGGAGGAAGGAGCGCAGAGGGACTCGGCTGAATAAGGGGCCTGCGCGCCTCGGGAGGAGTTTTCGGCCGCTTTCCCCGCAGTCGGGAGGAGGGGCGCTGACGCTGCAGCCGGACCCTGCGCCTCCCTTGCCCTGTTTCCCCTCAGGACGCTCAGGCCGACCCCCTCCCCACGCCCACCAGGCCTCGCGAGCCAGGCCGAGGGCAGGGGCGAGAGGAGGGACCGAAGTTCCCCGGGACCAGACGCTGTGGGCCGCTCTTCCTGCACAGCAGCGGCGGGTGGCAGCGAACCCCTGCCCCTCAGAAGCTGGTCTTGTGCTGCCGCCCGGGCACCGGACCAGGTGGAGGGTCGGCGCCCACTTACCCGGCCCGCCGTCCCCGCGACCGTCACGGCTTCGGCCGCCGGGGCACCTCCAGAGCCAGCAGCCTCAGTGAGGTCGCCCTCCCCTCGGGCTCCGGGGCAGTTCCGTGAGGGCGGAGGGAAGAGACCCCGCCCGAGCCGGGAGTTCCAGCTCTGAGGAAACGCGGGCTCTGTTCAGCGCGCGGTGGGTGGGACCGCTCTGCCCCGAGGCCTTCCGGGAGGGAGCGGGGCGGCGGGGGAGGGAGCCGCCAGGAGCGCAGGGCCCCGTCGGGGGTCCTGGAGGGGCGGCCCGGCCTGGGGGCCACGCCCACTCTGGCCGCAGCCCAGGCCTTTTTCCTGGAATCCTACACAAAAAATTAGAAAGATACACAGTCTATAGTAAATACTCACAAATGATTGTTGCTGCTGTGCTCACTATTCTATTAAAGGTGTAAAATCCACAAAACACTTTAAGTTCAAAATTAAATATGAATTTTTACCTTTCTAGTTATGTCTCTGATATTCACAGTTGTGGTTAATGAATCAGAGACTGTGGCATCACTAGTTAAAAATGAGCTTGTTAAAAAAATAGAACTCAGGCCCACCGGACCTACTGAATCACAATCTGCACTTTTACAATCTCCCCAGTGTACTTGTGTTCCCATGAATAGTTGAAAGGTACATTTCTACCTCGACATGTCTTTTCTGTATGAGAAATACACACATTTTATCCAGTTTGATATAAATAAAACACTCAAAAAATGCGTATGCCTGTGTTGAAACCATCATTTTATCATTTCTTTTCCAGACATGTATAGTCTCTATACTGGTTTTGTGGATGACATGCCATACTCTTTTCTTGTAGTTAGAAATAAGGTAGAGAAAGTTACTTTGTAAAAAATATATATATATATATATATATATATATATATATATATATATATACACACACACATATATATATATATATTAGTGGATAATTGAAGACACTCTTCTAAATTAAAACCAGTTCTCTTAACTTGCTGTTTTCTTCTTGGGTCACATTATGAACTCTTCCCGTGGCCACATGGCATGTGTACTTTTAATTTCAGGGACTGCTGACATTCCAGGATGTGGCCATAGATTTCTCTCAAGAGGAGTGAGAATGCCTGGACCAAGATCAATGGGAATTGTACAGGGATGTGATGTTAGAGAAGTATAGGAACCTGCTCTCCTTGGGTGAGGATACCTTCCTTCCAGAGTTCCTTATCCAGCCACAGGGTTTGGAGTCCTTCATTTGTAGAATGTCTCCTGGAATCTTCTGCTTCCTACAATAGGGTTTCAGATTGCAGCGTTTCAGGAAAGATTGGGAGTTTGTGGGTATAATTTTTCTTATTCTTTTAAAATTGCAGCCTCCCTTTTAATATACTTTGTAACTGCTTGGGGTGTGTCTATATGAACTGTGTACTATATGCTTCTGTTATAGTCCTTACAATATTTTATTGTCTTATTTTTCTGTAACAATTTTCCATGGATTCTTTGGGCTTAAGGTATATTAAAAGGGAGACTGCGATTCTGGGACTTCCCTGGTGATGCAGTGATTAAGAATTCTCCTGCCAATGCAGGGGACCCGGTTCGATCCCCGGTCCAGGAAGATCTCACGTGCCACGGAACAACTAAGCCAGTGGGCCACAACTACTGAGTCTGCACGCCACAACTACTGAAGCCGGTGTGTCTTGAGCCCGTGCGCCATTTATTTTTTGGAGAATAAAACCACTTCTGAGTGATTAAAATTTAAGCCAGCTAGTCAAATTGCTTTATCACCTGTTCTTCTAAAACACTGATCAATGGAACAAGTTTTACTAGGGATAACAGTGTAATTGTATTCTGGAGTTCATATGGGCAATGTGGTTTATGACCTTGATGCTGGATCACGACATTTCAAAGGTATAACTGCTATTAATTGTCTGTTTGTTCAACAATTAAAGTCTCACGTGATCTGAGTTCAGACTGGAGTCATCCTGGCTGGTTTCTGTCTCTTGCAGATTTCTTCCAGTATGAAAGGACAAGAGCAATACGGCTTACTTTACAAAATGTCTTCAAACTAAATGATGATATAATCTACATTCAATTAATTTATACATGCCCTACTGTAGAACAGGGTTCGTTACGGTGGCAGAGCCCGGTAATTATGTAAAACTGAAACTTTTTCTGCACTGGTTCAAGTCCTCTTCCTAAGAATATGTTTATAATCAACATTCTTTCACAAATTACCCAATTTAATTCACCATAGCATTCCTCATATTAACTAAATGGAAAATCCTAGGCTATATACGAATCCAGAAAGGGCCAAAAATCATCAGCCCCCATGGATTATTACAACCCATTGCTGAGGCATTCAAATTACTTATTAAAGAACCACTATGTCCATCAACATCATCCATTTATATATTATTGCCCCAATGCTAGCCTTAACCCTGGCTCTCACAACATGAATTCCTCTTCCCATATCTTATCCACTAATTAATATAAATGTAGGCATATTATTTATATTAGCCATATCACACCTAGCCATTTATTCTATCCTCAGATCCGGATGAACTTCACATTCAAAATACTCACTCACTGGAGCTCTAGGAACAATAGCACAGACAATCATCTCATATGAAGTAATGTAGCAGTTATTCTATGCTCAGTCTTACTGATAAATGGATCATTTACACTTTCAACAGTAATTATTACACAAGAACACCTATGAGTAATTTTCTCCTGACCCCTACCCAGAATTTGATTATCTCCGCAGTAGCAGAAATCCAATGAAGCCCCACTTGATTTAACAGAAGTAGAATCAAAACCTGTATATGTCTTCAATGTAGAAAATGTAGCAGTCCCATTCACCCCGTCCTTCCTAGAGAATATGTCAATTTCCCTATAATAAACATTTCCACAACAATCTTTTTTTAGGAGCATTCGACAATCCCTAGGTGCCAGAATTATAGATTCTTTCATCTTGTAAATATAGTTTTTTTTAAACAAATATTTTTTTTTTTTTAATATCATACTGGTCTTATTGCTGTTCCCTCACATTTAAGTGGTTTTCCATCTTCCTCCCTCCTCCCACAGTCTGGCTACACAGGGCCTTCTTGAACCGTTAGCTCACAGCAACAGTAAGATTTTTCCACGTGTCTAACAAACACCACTCATTCAGAGTCACAGTCCTGGTCCACAAACCGTTCCCTGTAGGAGGTTCAATGCCAAACAAATAATTTTTATAGTTTTACTACCTTTAAACAAAATGTACTCCATTGCTGTGGAATATTCCTTCATAGGAGCGTGCATGGTTCATTTCTGCATCCGCCTGTGATGGCCTTCAGGTTCTTTCAGGTTTGGCTCCTGTGGCTGCCAGTCCATGCCCGTGTGTCCTGGTGCAGGGCTGGTGGGTTTGTGTTCAACTGGGAGGAGCACTGTGGGTCTCTGTGCACAGACTTCGCTATCTGAGGCCCGATTGTTTCAGAAGTGGTTGCATCCCCCCGTTGTGTACCAGGCTTTCCATTGCTCCACATCCTGCTGATACTTGATACTATGTCTTTCATGTCTGCCATTCTGGTAGGTGTATGCACAGTAATTTTCTTATGGCTTTAATCCCTCTGTTGTTAGTGAAGTTGTGCATCTTGTGGTATTCATGGAATATTTCCTATTGTTTTTTAAAAAATTTTAAAAATTGTGGTCAGATACACATAACATAAAATGTACTATCTTAACCATTTTTAAGTGCACATTTCAGGGTCAAGAAGTAAGTCACACTGTTGTGCAAACCTGACCACCATCATCCTCCAGAACTTTTTCATCTTGCAAAATTGAAACAGTCCCCATTAAACACTCCCCATTGTCCCCCCCTCAGCCTCTGGCACTCAACATCCTACTTTATGTCTCTATATTTCCGACTGCTCTAGGGGTCTTGTATGAGTGGATCAAGCACTGTTTGTGTTTTTTTTGTCTAGCTTACATCACTGAGCATAATGCCCTCAAGGTTCATCCCTGCTGCAGCCTGTGTCAGAATTGCCTTCCTTTTTAGGCTGAATAGCATTCCCTTGTATTGATGGACCGTGTTTTTCTTCTCCATTCATCCATTAGTGGACACATGTAATATCTACGTTCATTTCTCCTGTCATAATATTTGTGGAATAACATCAGAAAGTCCTATGAATCAAAAGTCATTTGCCATTAACTTTTTTCTTAAACTTTTTATTGTGAAAAACATCAAGGCTAAGAAAAGGGAAAAATACATGTCATCTTCACTTGTGTTCAGGAATTAATGCTTTACGGATTCACTTTATTCCCCGTGTGTGTGCTATGCGTGTGCATGTACCTGTTTGCATACATATGCTGTGCATGTGCATAGGTATGTGCACTTGCACACATTAGTGTGTGCATGGGCATATGCGTGCATGTGTGTTCACATGCTAGTGTGTGAATATATTTGTGCTGTGCACGTGCATATGTTTGTGTGTGTGCTGTGCCTGCCTGTGCGCACACCTGCGTGTTTGCTGGAACCACTGGCAAGTTGGCTGCAGACTGAATTGTGCCCCAGATATATCCACACGCAGCTGCTCTAACAACCCTGCATAGCCACGTAAAGGTCACAGGTCTCAGGGATTTAAATGGATGGAGCAGGATATCCTGACACAGAGTTTGTCTTCCAATGACTGTCACTGTCTCAGTAACATCCTTCACACCTTCTTTAAGCCCCATTCAGGGTCCAGTTTAGACTCCCATTACATTCAGTCACCTGTCCCAGGTCCCCTAAAGCAACAATGTCACCATTGGAGAGCCCGGCCAAGGCTGGGGGTGCCCCTCCTGTTGACCTGGCCTCCAGGCCCTGCACTTGGCTCCTGTGTTCCCATCTCTCAGTCAGGCCCCGACTTGGATGGGGCCGCCACCTCTTTCCTCACAGGGTCCCATCGCCCAGTCAAGGGGGTTCATTCTCCCCAAACACAGCTTCAGGAGTGGGGGGGTGACAGTCCCCACTGGGTCTCCTTCATGTGAGACCCTGTGCTGTTGAAAGAGCAGGCACCCTGCCCTCGGGGGTGGGGGGCTGGGGGGTGACGTGCGGCCCACGATGGGCAGACGGGTCTCCGGGTGGGGCGAGCCAGTGTGCAAGGAGTTCCGCGGTGGGTTCTCCTCTCCAACGGCTTCTGTGCCCCTACCTCTCCCCGTGCCTCCTCTCGAAGACAGCGCGGTGCCCGGGACGGGAGCCATGGGAGCCGTCAGCCACCGCCCCCTCTACACACGCACACACTCACGCACACGCACACGCACACGCTGCAGGGAAGCAGGACCTGAGTGCAGGGCTCTCAGCGGCCCTGAGCGTCCCGCCCGGAATCGGCCAGCGGAATGGACAGACCGGATCTCCCGGCCCGGACCATGCAGGACTCTCCTGCCTGGGCTTCCAGTGTGGCCGCCTCCTTCTGGAAGCCTGGGAGGCTGGAATCAGGCCACTTCTTGTCTGTCCAGGCAGCAGTCTGGGCTGCACTCTAAGAAGTTCGTGGCTCGCCCGTGGATCCTGACCATCAGGTGGCCAGAGACACTGGGAACATTTCTGTTTTGCCTGTTGAAATGATTAATGACAAAGATTTTGTTCAGTTTCCTGATGTGGGTGTCCAAAGATGAGAGACCCATGTGTGTGATCTGTACCTCCTATGAGATCAGCCCTAAGCTAGTTTAAACATGATCAGGTTCTGTCTACATGGTAGATATAGACCTCTGCATGTCCTGTCTACTGATTATGTTTAGAGCTGACCATGTGTTGTCTATAATAAGAAGATTTAGACCTGACCATGTTCTGTGTACGCTAGGACTATGGGGACCTGGGTAGAGACCCGGCCTGGCCTCAGTACTGGGAAGCTCCGTGCCTGCATCTGAATGTCAGTGCTTAGATGCCTGGGGGTCTGGAGCTGAGATGGGCTTGTCTACGTAACAGCCTGTCTTCTGAGTGTGGTGACCTGGTCCTCCCAAGGGTCAGTGCTATGGTCGGGGCCTTAGTCTTAATCCCTGCAAGGTTCACCTTCCCTGGGGCTCGTGGAGAATCCTCAGGAGGGCTACCTGGCAATAATTCCAATTTACCAGCCCGTGCATGGTGCATAGGAAGGCAGGTTTAGCTGGTGAATTGATTGCAGGGCACGCAGATCGGGCAAAAGGCCGATGGGTAACAGCTGAGGCTGCTGCTGAGCTCTCCCTCCAGTCTACCGTCCCTACTCAGCAGAGTCCAGAGCTGCCCCTCGGCTTTCAGCCCTGCTGTCCTGTGAGTTTTCTCAACATGTAAGTGAGACGAGAAAGGACTGAGCCTGCCAGCACCAAGGTCGTGTGTTCAACTCTAGTATGAAAGCTGTAAAAACAGTTAAAATCACACAGAACCAAAGTGAGAAGAGGAGGACCCCTCTGGGACAAGTGTGGGGAAAGGAGACCCACCTGACACTTTTTCCCATCCCAGGAGGTCCCAGGGACCCAGCTTGTTTCCACATTGGGGGAGCCCCCTGCAGAGCCATGGTGTCCTGACCAAGGGGACGTGTGACCCCAGGTGCAGGGTCTGGGGAGGTGAGGTCACCCTGGGACTGTGGACGTGTGACCCAGGTGGAGGGGTCTGGGGAGGTGGGTCACCCTGGTGAGTGTGGATGTGTGGCCCCAGGTATAGGGTGCGGGGACTGTGTGGGTCTCACCATACCTGCATGGGTCAGGATCACATGTATGGGGAGACCGCATATGCGCTCTTTGCCTGCAGTGTGTCCTGTCCCCTTTGAGATTTCCAACCTCTGCATTAAGGGTGTTGTCCTGATTAACCTGTGGTTCCTTTTCTTCTCTTAATCTTGTCACAATCATATGAGGTCAGGCATGTTTGAGTGGGTTGCTGCTCTGTGTTCTGGTGAGTGACAACACTTGGTGGTATCATATTAATACCATAGCATATCATATGTCTAATCTATGGGAGTCACCACTGCCTGGATCCCCCTGGACAGAGGTCAGGTGAGCACAGACTAGCCCCCCCTAAGAATGGTCTCCCACGTGCTCTGTGAGGGTACCGTGATGGTCCCTAAGGTAGGGGACTGTGTCTGGGCCTCCAACATTTGTGATGAAGGGGAGTCGAAATGGAATCTCAATTAATAGGACATTATTTTAAGTGAAATAAAACATACGTCACATAACCTTTACCATCATCACCATTTTAAGTGCACGTTTCTGGGGCATCAGATATATTCACTTTCTCGTGGAGCCATCACCACCATCCCTAGAACTTTTCATCTTGCAAAACCAAAATTCCACAACCATGAAAGTCTCATTCCCCATTCCCTCCCACTGTCCCTGGCACCGATATCCACTTCAGTCCCTGAGTTGTCGACTCCAGGGCACCCACTGGAGAGGAATCCTGCAGTGTTTACTGACGGGTCATTTTGGAAGAGCTGACTTTCAGTCTGAAGCTCTGCCTGTTTGCATCTGAAGAATCTGCATTTAAGGAGAGGGTGTATGAGGAAGGGGGTGTATGAGGGACAAAGGTGTCCGTGGTGCAGGTGAGCCAGGACCTGACCAGCTGCCTTTTGGGTCCTCTGGTCCCATCTCTTGGTCTGTGCCTCATCTGCATCATCACTGTCCCCGCTGGCACCACTGGGGTGTTGTTGTCTGAGTGAGATTCCCCAGGTGTCCCTGCTCTACACCCCTCCTCCTGCTGGTTGGTGAGGGAACTGCTTGCTGTATGGTCTCTACTCCTGAGGCACGAAGGACCCTGTAGCATGGACCTGCAGAATGTGGGGTGTGGTCCCAAGAGCATGGGGCCCACATAGGACACAGCATCGGGGCGTGACAAGTGCTAGGGCTGCCTCATCACTGACAGGGAATGTTGCCCAGATCCTGCCCGAGAGGGCGTGGTGGGTGGCCTGGGAGCCTAGAGGCCCCATTCCTATACTGGAGCTTGGAGAGTGCATCCCCATGGGCTCCAGATTCACCCCATATCTCAGCCATATCCCTCTGTCCTGTCTTTGAACTCAGGAAAACGATCTCTCTTGTCCACAACATAGGCCTGGTCCTGTTGATATTAGGATTCTTTAAGTTAGGTGTCCTGGGATAGCAGCTCTTTTTAGGCCTGAGAAGGAACAACTCCGGAGTGTACAACAATTTCAGATGAAACTAATAGTCAATGACTATCTCTAACTACTCGGTTGTTGACTTCTATTAGTCATTATTCTCCTGGTTTTAGCTCTGATGTGGGGATTACAGAGGAGTCAACTTTTAAATCTTCATAATCTATGTATTTGTAGCTTCAGTATCATTACTGACCCATAGTTTTTTTATGGTTTGGGAAGAGTTATTGATTTCATGTATCATGTAAAGGATTCACAATGATGATAGGGCAATTAAGATTACAATAATGGCTAGTAAATTGTTCACATTTTCTCTACCTGAGCATCTATTGTATGCATATGAGTTAGTTTAGATGTCAATATTAGTGAAATGATATAGAGGACTAGAGAACTTATTTTAAAAATCACTATTAATGTGTGATGATGAAAATGTAAAAGTTCTTCCATAATCGGTGATGTTGTATCTTGAGAACCTAGATGAAATTGATATGCCTTAGTGATATACAGGATTTTAGCCTATGATTTAACTTTGACAAAGCTACATCACTTTTTCCTTTTATCTCATTTATTGAGAAAGACATAATTGTTATGGTGTTGGCTTGAAACTGGTTGAAAAGGACTTGAGTCTTTCCTTATTTTACATTTACATAGGTAGGATCTTGAAACATAGGATATGGTGGAGGGCATCCGTGTAACCATTCTAGGTTAGGAGTAGCAATTTCCACTGCTAAGACTTCTTTTTTAGACACAAATGCTTTTCAGAGTATGAAGATTATTAGCATTACTGCTGCTACTGAGATGAATGAGCCTAAAGACAAAATATTTCATGTTGTGTGTGCCTCAGGGTACTCAGACTAACGTAGTGACATCCCTGAGAGGCCAAGAAAGTGCTGCAGGAAGTCATATTTACTACTACCAATATACTTGTGAAGTGAATTTTTGCTCATGCTGAGTTAACTGTATAACCTGAGAATAGTGGGAATCAGTGTAGGAAGCCTCCTATAATAGTGAAGACTGCTCCCATGGACATTAGGTCATGGAAGTGTGTTACTACATAGTATGTATCCTGGAGGACAATGTCTGTGGATGAGTTGGCTAAGGTGATTCCTGTCAAACCACCTACTCTAGAAAGAAAAACTAAAGCCTAAAACTCATAATATAGTGGGAGGTCATATAATATTACCTCCGTGAACAGTTGCTAACCAGGGACTTCCCTGGTGACACAGTGGTTAAGAATTCACCTGCCAATGCAAGGGACACGGGTTCGAGCCCTCGTCTGGGAAGATTCCACATGCCGCGGAGCAAAAAGCCCGTGTGCCACAACTACTGAGCCTGCCCTCTAGAGCCCGCAAGCCACAACTACTGAAGCCCACACGCCTAGAGGCCGTGCTCTGCAACAAGAGAAGCCACTGCAATGAAAGGGCCGCACACCGCAACGAAGAGTAGCTGCCGCTCACCGCAACCAGAGAAAGCCCACGCGCAGCAACCAAGACCCAACTCAGCCAAAAAAAAAATGAAATGAACAAGAAAAATTAAATAAAGTGTTGCTAATCAGCTAGATACTTTTACTCCTGTAGGGATAGAAGTAATTACGGTAGCTGATGCAAAGTGTGCTCCTGAGTCGACAGCTATCCCTATGGTAAACATATGATGGGCCCACAAGAGAACTCCGAAAAAACCAGTGGACATGACTCATGCTATTCCCAGATAGCTGAAAGGCACTTTTTGTCTTAAATAGTATGTAATGATATGTGAGTTTATAACAAACCCTGTTAGGCCATGAATACAGACTGCAGGGTGAGCAAAGAATCAAAATAGGTGTTGGTATAGGATTCGGTCTCCTCCTGCAGGGTCAAAGAAAGTAGTGTTTAGATTTCTATCTCTTAACAGTATGGCAATTCTGGCTGCTCGGACTGAGATTAGTAATTATAGTAATACGGCTATAGTTGGGGAAGATTAAACAAATAATGGTGTTTGGTATTGGGATATGACTGCTGGTTTTGTATTAAAGACTAGAGTAATAAAAGTAATAATACCAAGAATTGAGGAGACACCTGCTAAATGTAAGGAGAAAATAGTTAGGTCGACAGAGGCTCCTGCATGGGCCAGATTGCAGGCTAGAGCTGAATACACGGTTCCACTGGTACCAGAACCAGCTTCTACTATTGGTGATATGAGTAGGAGTAGGAATGATGGGGGAAGTAGTCAAAAGTTTATGTGATTTATTTGGGGAAATGCTACTTCAGGTGTCCGAGTTATTAGTGGCCCAAGTCAGTTTTCAAAGCCTGCAATCATAACGGGTACAACTATAAAGAAAATTATTACAAGTGCAGGGACTGTTATGACTACCTTACAGATTTGGGCATCTCCAAGTAGCGCTCCAGGTCAGCATAGCTCAGCCTGAATTAATATAATTAAGGTGCTGCCTGCTACTCCAGCTCAAGCACCAAATAGTAAATATAAAATGTCGATATCTTTGTGATTTGCTGAAAATAATCAGCAGTGTATGAACAGAGGTAAAATGACTGAGTTAGCATTAGACTGTAAATCTAAAAACAGAGATTGAGCCCTCTTTCTGGCAAACCCTGTGGTGAATCAACAAATTGAATTGTAACTTCAGAGAAGCAGCTTCAATTCTGCCGGCGATTTTCCTGCCTTTTTTCTTCTTTTTTTCTTTCTCAAATGAAGGAGAAGTAGACTGAAGCCAGTTGACTAGAGGATTTGCCCGTTCACTAAAGTTTCCTGGGGTTAAAACTCATCAATCTCGTAAAGATTTGGCTTCAATACAGTGTTTGCTTTACATTCAATTGATGTAGAATAAAGTCTTGCAATCCTTATTTTTAGGAATTAAGTAAATTTTACTTGTTTACCGTTTTGAAAGCTCTTGGTCTGAACTAACCTAAATTCCTGGTCCAGCACCGATAGAATGGGTGTTGTGTGTAGTAATCGTGTGGGTATTATGATTGGTAATGATAGGAAGGTTATTTCTTTGTATGTTCAAATTGTTTTGTGTTTGTGTTGTTTAATGAAGGGAATATAGTTAGTGATGTGGAGTATGTTAGCTGCAAGTAGAAATATATGCTGAGGACTGCTATGATGGCTATTAGTGTTGGTAGAATGATGTTGTCATTTTTGTTATCTCTTGGATAATTATTCATTTGGGTAAAAACCCTGATAGTGAAGGGCGATGTCCTAATGATACTATAATGGTGAGGAAAATGATTGTGATGGGAGGTGTTTTATCTCATGTGTATGATAATGATACTCTTGTAGTACATGATCTGGGCATAAATAAGAAGAAGATAATGTTGTTATGATATAAATTAGTATGTGTAGGATTGTTATAATCTGAATATACATTATAATAGCTGTTATTCATCCTATATGGGCAATTGATGAGGAGCGTGTAATATTTTCCAGGTGAGTATGGCGAAGTCTGCCTCAGCCTCCAGCTATGATTTATAATATCACTATGATTAATAGTATATTTAGGTTGATGGATGGTGACATGTGGTATAAAACTGATAGGGGTGCAATTTTGTCATGTTGATAGCATCAGGTCTGCTGTTCATGGGATGCCTTGTGTGACTTCAGGCACTCAGAAGTGAAATGGGCAAAGTCCTACTTTTGTGACAAGGGCGATTGTCATGAGGGTGGATGCTGCTGGATTAAAGATTTTTGTTATTCATTGTGCTCTTCGACCAGAGTATATTAGATTAATGATAATAGCCATTATAAGTAGCATTGATGTGGTGGACTGTTTTAGGAAATATTTGTTGGATGCTTCTGTAGCTTATGGGTTCATGGTTTTTTATTAGAATGGGGATACCATTAACCAGTGTGAGCTTGTTATACAATTATATTTCCTGAGAAAATGGTCAGTAGAATGATGGTAAAAACAATGAGAGTTTGTTAGCACAGGAAGGATATACAAAAACATTTTGGGGGTATGGGCCTGAAGCTTACTTAGAGAACCTTACTATATAGCATGTGGTGTAATGTGGTAGGTAGCCTGGAGAATGTAAAATTATTAGGAAGAATTCAATTCCAGGAATAAGAGCATTGAAACCGCTATGATTTACTCTATCAAAGTAACTCTTTTGTCAGACATATTTCTTAAGTTTGTGGTGGGTTGCCTGGTATGATGACAAGTAGTGAAAACTCTCATATACATGGGGTTAATGTTAGTCGTAAAAAAACTTTTTATAAGAGATGTATGCGTTGATCATATCAAAATTGTGGGTAGGATGCTCAAATTCATAGAAAGGAGATTGTTAGATGTGTTTTAATGATGACTTGGGCTGTATATAATTCTGGCACCTAGGGATTGTCGAATGCTCCTACAAATAGATTGTTGTGGAAATGTTTATTATAGGGAAATTGACATATTCTCTAGGAAGGACGGGGTGAATGGGCCTGCTACATTTTCTACATTGAAGACATATACAGGTTTTGATTCTACTTCTGTTAAATCAAGTGGGGCTTCATTGGATTTCTGCTACTGCGGAGATAATCAAATTCTGGGTAAGGGTCAGGAGAAATTTAGTCATAGGTGTTCTTGTGTAATAATTACTGTTGAAAGTGTAAATGATCCATTTATCAGTAAGACTGAGCATAGAATAACTGCTACATTACTTCATATGAGATGGTTGTCTGTGCTATTGTTCCTAGAGCTCCAGTGAGTGAGTATTTTGAATGTGAAGTTCATCCGGATCTGAGGATGGAATAAATGGCTAGGTGTGATATGGCTAATATAAATAGTATGCCTACATTTATATTAATTAGTGGATAAGATATGGGAAGAGGAATTCATGTTGTGAGAGCCAGGGTTAAGGCTAGCATTGGGGCAATAATATATAAATGGATGATGTTGATGGACATAGTGGTTCTTTAATAAGTAATTTGAATGCCTCAGCAATGGGTTGTAATAATCCATGGGGGCTGATGATTTTTGGCCCTTTCTGGATTCGTATATAGCCTAGGATTTTCCATTTAGTTAATATGAGGAATGCTATGGTGAATTAAATTGGGTAATTTGTGAAAGAATGTTGATTATAAACATATTCTTAGGAAGAGGACTTGAACCAGTGCAGAAAAAGTTTCAGTTTTACATAATTACCGGGCTCTGCCACCGTAACGAACCCTGTTCTACAGTAGGGCATGTATAAATTAATTGAATGTAGATTATATCATCATTTAGTTTGAAGACATTTTGTAAAGTAAGCCGTATTGCTCTTGTCCTTTCATACTGGAAGAAATCTGCAAGAGACAGAAACCAGCCAGGATGACTCCAGTCTGAACTCAGATCACGTGAGACTTTAATTGTTGAACAAACAGACAATTAATAGCAGTTATACCTTTGAAATGTCGTGATCCAGCATCAAGGTCATAAACCACATTGCCCATATGAACTCCAGAATACAATTACACTGTTATCCCTAGTAAAACTTGTTCCATTGATCAGTGTTTTAGAAGAACAGGTGATAAAGCAATTTGACTAGCTGGCTTAAATTTTAATCACTCAGAAGTGGTTTTATTCTCCAAAAAATAAATGGCGCACGGGCTCAAGACACACCGGCTTCAGTAGTTGTGGCGTGCAGACTCAGTAGTTGTGGCCCACTGGCTTAGTTGTTCCGTGGCACGTGAGATCTTCCTGGACCGGGGATCGAACCGGGTCCCCTGCATTGGCAGGAGAATTCTTAATCACTGCATCACCAGGGAAGTCCCAGAATCGCAGTCTCCCTTTTAATATACCTTAAGCCCAAAGAATCCATGGAAAATTGTTACAGAAAAATAAGACAATAAAATATTGTAAGGACTATAACAGAAGCATATAGTACACAGTTCATATAGACACACCCCAAGCAGTTACAAAGTATATTAAAAGGGAGGCTGCAATTTTAAAAGAATAAGAAAAATTATACCCACAAACTCCCAATCTTTCCTGAAACGCTGCAATCTGAAACCCTATTGTAGGAAGCAGAAGATTCCAGGAGACATTCTACAAATGAAGGACTCCAAACCCTGTGGCTGGATAAGGAACTCTGGAAGGAAGGTATCCTCACCCAAGGAGAGCAGGTTCCTATACTTCTCTAACATCACATCCCTGTACAATTCCCATTGATCTTGGTCCAGGCATTCTCACTCCTCTTGAGAGAAATCTATGGCCACATCCTGGAATGTAAGCAGTCCCTGAAATTAAAAGTACACATGCCATGTGGCCACGGGAAGAGTTCATAATGTGACCCAAGAAGAAAACAGCAAGTTAAGAGAACTGGTTTTAATTTAGAAGAGTGTCTTCAATTATCCACTAATATATATATATATATGTGTGTGTATATATATATATATATATATATATATATATATATTTTTTTTTTTTTACAAAGTAACTTTCTCTACCTTATTTCTAACTACAAGAAAAGAGTATGGCATGTCATCCACAAAACCAGTATAGAGACTATACATGTCTGGAAAAGAAATGATAAAATGATGGTTTCAACACAGGCATACGCATTTTTTGAGTGTTTTATTTATATCAAACTGGATAAAATGTGTGTATTTCTCATACAGAAAAGACATGTCGAGGTAGAAATGTACCTTTCAACTATTCATGGGAACACAAGTACACTGGGGAGATTGTAAAAGTGCAGATTGTGATTCAGTAGGTCCGGTGGGCCTGAGTTCTATTTTTTTAACAAGCTCATTTTTAACTAGTGATGCCACAGTCTCTGATTCATTAACCACAACTGTGAATATCAGAGACATAACTAGAAAGGTAAAAATTCATATTTAATTTTGAACTTAAAGTGTTTTATGGATTTTACACCTTTAATACAATAGTGAGCACAGCAGCAACAATCATTTGTGAGTATTTACTATAGACTGTGTATCCTTCTAATTTTTTTGTGTAGGATTCCAGGAAAAAGGCCTGGGCTGCGGCCAGATTGGGCGTGGCCCCCAGGCCGGGCCGCCCCTCCAGGACCCCCGACGGGGCCCTGCGCTCCTGGCGGCTCCCTCCCCTGCCGCCCCGCTCCCTCCCGGAAGGCCTCGGGGCAGAGCGGTCCCACCCACTGCGCGCTGAACAGAGCCCGCGTTTCCTCAGAGCTGGAACTCCCGGCTCGGGCGGGGTCTCTTCCCTCCGCCCTCACGGAACTGCCCCGGAGCCCGAGGGGAGGGCGACCTCACTGAGGCTGCTGGCTCTGGAGGTGCCCCGGCGGCCGAAGCCGTGACGGTCGCGGGGACGGCGGGCCGGGTAAGTGGGCGCCGACCCTCCACCTGGTCCGGTGCCCGGGCGGCAGCACAAGACCAGCTTCTGAGGGGCAGGGGTTCGCTGCCACCCGCCGCTGCTGTGCAGAAAGAGCAGCCTCCAGCGTCTGGTCCCGGGGAACTTCGGTCCGTCCTCTCGCCCCTGCCCTCGGCCTGGCTCGCGAGGCCTGGTGGGCGTGGGGAGGGGGTCGGCCTGAGCGTCCTGAGGGGAAACAGGGCAAGGGAGGCGCAGGGTCCGGCTGCAGCGTCAGCGCCCCTCCTCCCGACTGCGGGGAAAGCGGCCGAAAACTCCTCCCGAGGCGCGCAGGCCCCTTATTCAGCCGAGTCCCTCTGCGCTCCTTCCTCCCTGAGCTAAAGTACCGGGGGAAGGGGACAGGGCAGGGGACTGGCGCAGGTAATGGGGAACATCAAAAGGTGATTGTAAACTAAGGAAAACCAGCTCTCCCAAGGTGAGGAATGCGGCGCTTTTCTTTGTATGGGCTCACTGAAATCCTTCCTTTGATATGCACCTCAGCTCTCTGGGGCCTGCATTCTGTATTTGCATATCCTGAGTGCCTCAGGGCCCGCCGGCTCACATTGGAGGGCTGCAAGTGCTGAAGACTGTGACATCCGTTGTTTACTGATATGGCAAGAAATATTCCATTTCTCACAGGCTTGAGGGGCAGACAGTGAAAAAAAGTCGGAGAATCTCACTCGGCATGTACTTTGGTTTACATATAGATAACATTTATACTTAACTTTGCTAATAGAGGTTCTCAAGTCCAATCAACTTGTACTACTGCCCTCTATGTATCAATTTCATCAATATCATAAGATAATTGCCTATAGAATTGACTTAATCCATTTAAATAGGATAATGATTTTTAAAGGAAACATAATAGAAATATAACAACAAAACCTTTACCACTAAAGGCTGGGTCTGGAACAACCTAAATAAATGTTCCATTGTTAAAATATTGAAAGATGTATTCAACAGAAATATCAACAAAAATGACAAATAATAAGGGTAGCAGAATGTTGAAATGTTCTATCTTTATCATTAAAGTGGCAGAAAATCATTTATTAGTAGGCACTGGGGGCAGAAGATGCCTGATTTTATATCTTTGTCATATTTGTGCAGTTGTTTCGACAAGTACCTTAAAGACAAAATGGAAAAACAAGGAGGTTTGTGCCTGAGATCATGTTGATGTGAAACCAGGGATGGCCACCTTGTGCCAGGTGAGTTAAGTTTACCTGGCAGGTAGACCGCAGAGCTCCTGGGAAGCAAGGGTTGGAAGTTTTCTGCTGGGTGGCCCATAGGTTCTGTGACTTGACTGACTGTGAGTCATGTTTCGGGAAAGACCTGATCACAGGAAAAGGGTGGGAATAGGGTGATTTGGGGAGCAGCTAACAACATTCATCACAGCTCACGGCCCCCATGGATTATTACAACCCATTGCTGAGGCATTCAAATTACTTATTAAAGAACCATTATGTCCATCAACATCATCCATTTATATATTATTGCCCCAATGCTAGCCTTAACCCTGGCTCTCACAACATGAATTCCTCTTCCCATATCTTATCCACTAATTAATATAAATGTAGGCATACTATTTATATTAGCCATATCACACCTAGCCATTTATTCCATCCTCAGATCCGGATGAACTTCACATTCAAAATACTCACTCACTGGAGCTCTAGGAACAATAGCACAGACAACCATCTCATATGAAGTAATGTAGCAGTTATTCTATGCTCAGTCTTACTGATAAATGGATCATTTACACTTTCAACAGTAATTATTACACAAGAACACCTATGACTAATTTTCTCCTGACCCTTACCCAGAATTTGATTATCTCCGCAGTAGCAGAAATCCAATGAAGCCCCACTTGATTTAACAGAAGTAGAATCAAAACCTGTATATGTCTTCAATGTAGAAAATGTAGCAGGCCCATTCACCCCGTCCTTCCTAGAGAATATGTCAATTTCCCTATAATAAACATTTCCACAACAATCTATTTGTAGGAGCATTCGACAATCCCTAGGTGCCAGAATTATATACAGCCCAAGTCATCATTAAAACACATCTAACAATCTCCTTTCTATGAATTTGAGCATCCTACCCACAATTTTGATATGATCAACGCATACATCTCTTATAAAAAGTTTTTTTACGACTAACATTAACCCCATGTATATGAGAGTTTTCACTACTTGTCATCATACCAGGCAACCCACCACAAACTTAAGAAATATGTCTGACAAAAGAGTTACTTTGATAGAGTAAATCATAGCGGTTTCAATGCTCTTATTCCTGGAATTGAATTCTTCCTAATAATTTTACATTCTCCATGCTACCTACCACATTACACCACATGCTATATAGTAAGGTTCTCTAAGTAAGCTTCAGGCCCATACCCCCAAAATGTTTTTGTATATCCTTCCTGTGCTAACAAACTCTCATTGTTTTTACCATCATTCTACTGACCATTTTCTCAGGAAATATAATTGTATAACAAGCTCACACTGGTTAATGGTATCCCCATTCTAATAAAAAACCATGAACCCATAAGCTACAGAAGCATCCAACAAATATTTCCTAAAACAGTCCACCACATCAATGCTACTTATAATGGCTATTATCATTAATCTAATATACTCTGGTCGAAGAGCACAATGAATAACAAAAATCTTTAATCCAGCAGCATCCACCCTCATGACAATCGCCCTTGTCACAAAAGTAGGACTTTGCCCATTTCACTTCTGAGTGCCTGAAGTCACACAAGGCATCCCATGAACAGCAGACCTGATGCTATCAACATGACAAAATTGCACCCCTATCAGTTTTATACCACATGTCACCATCCATCAACCTAAATATACTATTAATCATAGTGATATTATAAATCATAGCTGGAGGCTGAGGCAGACTTCGCCATACTCACCTGGAAAATATTACACGCTCCTCATCAATTGCCCATATAGGATGAATAACAGCTATTATAATGTATATTCAGATTATAACAATCCTACACATACTAATTTATATCATAACAACATTATCTTCTTCTTATTTATGCCCAGATCATGTACTACAAGAGTATCATTATCATACACATGAGATAAAACACCTCCCATCACAATCATTTTCCTCACCATTATAGTATCATTAGGACATCGCCCTTCACTATCAGGGTTTTTACCCAAATGAATAATTATCCAAGAGATAACAAAAATGACAACATCATTCTACCAACACTAATAGCCATCATAGCAGTCCTCAGCATATATTTCTACTTGCAGCTAACATACTCCACATCACTAACTATATTCCCTTCATTAAACAACACAAACACAAAACAATTTGAACATACAAAGAAATAACCTTCCTATCATTACCAATCATAATACCCACACGATTACTACACACAACACCCATTCTATCGGTGCTGGACCAGGAATTTAGGTTAGTTCAGACCAAGAGCTTTCAAAACGGTAAACAAGTAAAATTTACTTAATTCCTAAAAATAAGGATTGCAAGACTTTATTCTACATCAATTGAATGTAAAGCAAACACTGTATTGAAGCCAAATCTTTACGAGATTGATGAGTTTTAACCCCAGGAAACTTTAGTGAACGGGCAAATCCTCTAGTCAACTGGCTTCAGTCTACTTCTCCTTCATTTGAGAAAGAAAAAAAGAAGAAAAAAGGCAGGAAAATCGCCGGCAGAATTGAAGCTGCTTCTCTGAAGTTACAATTCAATTTGTTGATTCACCACAGGGTTTGCCAGAAAGAGGGCTCAATCTCTGTTTTTAGATTTACAGTCTAATGCTAACTCAGTCATTTTACCTCTGTTCATACACTGCTGATTATTTTCAGCAAATCACAAAGATATCGACATTTTATATTTACTATTTGGTGCTTGAGCTGGAGTAGCAGGCAGCACCTTAATTATATTAATTCAGGCTGAGCTATGCTGACCTGGAGCGCTACTTGGAGATGCCCAAATCTGTAAGGTAGTCATAACAGTCCCTGCACTTGTAATAATTTTCTTTATAGTTGTACCCGTTATGATTGCAGGCTTTGAAAACTGACTTGGGCCACTAATAACTCGGACACCTGAAGTAGCATTTCCCCAAATAAATCACATAAACTTTTGACTACTTCCCCCATCATTCCTACTCCTACTCATATCACCAATAGTAGAAGCTGGTTCTGGTACCAGTGGAACCGTGTATTCAGCTCTAGCCTGCAATCTGGCCCATGCAGGAGCCTCTGTCGACCTAACTATTTTCTCCTTACATTTAGCAGGTGTCTCCTCAATTCTTGGTATTATTACTTTTATTACTCTAGTCTTTAATACAAAACCAGCAGTCATATCCCAATACCAAACACCATTATTTGTTTAATCTTCCCCAACTATAGCCGTATTACTATAATTACTAATCTCAGTCCGAGCAGCCAGAATTGCCATACTGTTAAGAGATAGAAATCTAAACACTACTTTCTTTGACCCTGCAGGAGGAGACCGAATCCTATACCAACACCTATTTTGATTCTTTGCTCACCCTGCAGTCTGTATTCATGGCCTAACAGGGTTTGTTATAAACTCACATATCATTACATACTATTTAAGACAAAAAGTGCCTTTCAGCTATCTGGGAATAGCATGAGTCATGTCCACTGGTTTTTTCGGAGTTCTCTTGTGGGCCCATCATATGTTTACCATAGGGATAGCTGTCGACTCAGGAGCACACTTTGCATCAGCTACCGTAATTACTTCTATCCCTACAGGAGTAAAAGTATCTAGCTGATTAGCAACACTTTATTTAATTTTTCTTGTTCATTTCATTTTTTTTTTGGCTGAGTTGGGTCTTGGTTGCTGCGCGTGGGCTTTCTCTGGTTGCGGTGAGCGGCAGCTACTCTTCGTTGCGGTGTGCGGCCCTTTCATTGCAGTGGCTTCTCTTGTTGCAGAGCACGGCCTCTAGGCGTGTGGGCTTCAGTAGTTGTGGCTTGCGGGCTCTAGAGGGCAGGCTCAGTAGTTGTGGCACACGGGCTTTTTGCTCCGCGGCATGTGGAATCTTCCCAGACGAGGGCTCGAACCCGTGTCCCTTGCATTGGCAGGTGAATTCTTAACCACTGTGTCACCAGGGAAGTCCCTGGTTAGCAACTGTTCACGGAGGTAATATTATATGACCTCCCACTATATTATGAGTTTTAGGCTTTAGTTTTTCTTTCTAGAGTAGGTGGTTTGACAGGAATCACCTTAGCCAACTCATCCACAGACATTGTCCTCCAGGATACATACTATGTAGTAACACACTTCCATGACCTAATGTCCATGGGAGCAGTCTTCACTATTATAGGAGGCTTCCTACACTGATTCCCACTATTCTCAGGTTATACAGTTAACTCAGCATGAGCAAAAATTCACTTCACAAGTATATTGGTAGTAGTAAATATGACTTCCTGCAGCACTTTCTTGGCCTCTCAGGGATGTCACTACGTTAGTCTGAGTACCCTGAGGCACACACAACATGAAATATTTTGTCTTTAGGCTCATTCATCTCAGTAGCAGCAGTAATGCTAATAATCTTCATACTCTGAAAAGCATTTGTGTCTAAAAAAGAAGTCTTAGCAGTGGAAATTGCTACTCCTAACCTAGAATGGTTACACGGATGCCCTCCACCATATCCTATGTTTCAAGATCCTACCTATGTAAATGTAAAATAAGGAAAGACTCAAGTCCTTTTCAACCAGTTTCAAGCCAACACCATAACAATTATGTCTTTCTCAATAAATGAGATAAAAGGAAAAAGTGATGTAGCTTTGTCAAAGTTAAATCATAGGCTAAAATCCTGTATATCACTAAGGCATATCAATTTCATCTAGGTTCTCAAGATACAACATCACCGATTATGGAAGAACTTTTACATTTTCATCATCACACATTAATAGTGATTTTTAAAATAAGTTCTCTAGTCCTCTATATCATTTCACTAATATTGACATCTAAACTAACTCATATGCATACAATAGATGCTCAGGTAGAGAAAATGTGAACAATTTACTAGCCATTATTGTAATCTTAATTGCCCTATCATCATTGTGAATCCTTTACATGATACATGAAATCAATAACTCTTCCCAAACCATAAAAAAACTATGGGTCAGTAATGATACTGAAGCTACAAATACATAGATTATGAAGATTTAAAAGTTGACTCCTCTGTAATCCCCACATCAGAGCTAAAACCAGGAGAATAATGACTAATAGAAGTCAACAACCGAGTAGTTAGAGATAGTCATTGACTATTAGTTTCATCTGAAATTGTTGTACACTCCGGAGTTGTTCCTTCTCAGGCCTAAAAAGAGCTGCTATCCCAGGACACCTAACTTAAAGAATCCTAATATCAACAGGACCAGGCCTATGTTGTGGACAAGAGAGATCGTTTTCCTGAGTTCAAAGACAGGACAGAGGGATATGGCTGAGATATGGGGTGAATCTGGAGCCCATGGGGATGCACTCTCCAAGCTCCAGTATAGGAATGGGGCCTCTAGGCTCCCAGGCCACCCACCACGCCCTCTCGGGCAGGATCTGGGCAACATTCCCTGTCAGTGATGAGGCAGCCCTAGCACTTGTCACGCCCCGATGCTGTGTCCTATGTGGGCCCCATGCTCTTGGGACCACACCCCACATTCTGCAGGTCCATGCTACAGGGTCCTTCGTGCCTCAGGAGTAGAGACCATACAGCAAGCAGTTCCCTCACCAACCAGCAGGAGGAGGGGTGTAGAGCAGGGACACCTGGGGAATCTCACTCAGACAACAACACCCCAGTGGTGCCAGCGGGGACAGTGATGATGCAGATGAGGCACAGACCAAGAGATGGGACCAGAGGACCCAAAAGGCAGCTGGTCAGGTCCTGGCTCACCTGCACCACGGACACCTTTGTCCCTCATACACCCCCTTCCTCATACACCCTCTCCTTAAATGCAGATTCTTCAGATGCAAACAGGCAGAGCTTCAGACTGAAAGTCAGCTCTTCCAAAATGACCCGTCAGTAAACACTGCAGGATTCCTCTCCAGTGGGTGCCCTGGAGTCGACAACTCAGGGACTGAAGTGGATATCGGTGCCAGGGACAGTGGGAGGGAATGGGGAATGAGACTTTCATGGTTGTGGAATTTTGGTTTTGCAAGATGAAAAGTTCTAGGGATGGTGGTGATGGCTCCACGAGAAAGTGAATATATCTGATGCCCCAGAAACGTGCACTTAAAATGGTGATGATGGTAAAGGTTATGTGACGTATGTTTTATTTCACTTAAAATAATGTCCTATTAATTGAGATTCCATTTCGACTCCCCTTCATCACAAATGTTGGAGGCCCAGACACAGTCCCCTACCTTAGGGACCATCACGGTACCCTCACAGAGCACGTGGGAGACCATTCTTAGGGGGGGCTAGTCTGTGCTCACCTGACCTCTGTCCAGGGGGATCCAGGCAGTGGTGACTCCCATAGATTAGACATATGATATGCTATGGTATTAATATGATACCACCAAGTGTTGTCACTCACCAGAACACAGAGCAGCAACCCACTCAAACATGCCTGACCTCATATGATTGTGACAAGATTAAGAGAAGAAAAGGAACCACAGGTTAATCAGGACAACACCCTTAATGCAGAGGTTGGAAATCTCAAAGGGGACAGGACACACTGCAGGCAAAGAGCGCATATGCGGTCTCCCCATACATGTGATCCTGACCCATGCAGGTATGGTGAGACCCACACAGTCCCCGCACCCTATACCTGGGGCCACACATCCACACTCACCAGGGTGACCCACCTCCCCAGACCCCTCCACCTGGGTCACACGTCCACAGTCCCAGGGTGACCTCACCTCCCCAGACCCTGCACCTGGGGTCACACGTCCCCTTGGTCAGGACACCATGGCTCTGCAGGGGGCTCCCCCAATGTGGAAACAAGCTGGGTCCCTGGGACCTCCTGGGATGGGAAAAAGTGTCAGGTGGGTCTCCTTTCCCCACACTTGTCCCAGAGGGGTCCTCCTCTTCTCACTTTGGTTCTGTGTGATTTTAACTGTTTTTACAGCTTTCATACTAGAGTTGAACACACGACCTTGGTGCTGGCAGGCTCAGTCCTTTCTCGTCTCACTTACATGTTGAGAAAACTCACAGGACAGCAGGGCTGAAAGCCGAGGGGCAGCTCTGGACTCTGCTGAGTAGGGACGGTAGACTGGAGGGAGAGCTCAGCAGCAGCCTCAGCTGTTACCCATCGGCCTTTTGCCCGATCTGCGTGCCCTGCAATCAATTCACCAGCTAAACCTGCCTTCCTATGCACCATGCACGGGCTGGTAAATTGGAATTATTGCCAGGTAGCCCTCCTGAGGATTCTCCACGAGCCCCAGGGAAGGTGAACCTTGCAGGGATTAAGACTAAGGCCCCGACCATAGCACTGACCCTTGGGAGGACCAGGTCACCACACTCAGAAGACAGGCTGTTACGTAGACAAGCCCATCTCAGCTCCAGACCCCCAGGCATCTAAGCACTGACATTCAGATGCAGGCACGGAGCTTCCCAGTACTGAGGCCAGGCCGGGTCTCTACCCAGGTCCCCATAGTCCTAGCGTACACAGAACATGGTCAGGTCTAAATCTTCTTATTATAGACAACACATGGTCAGCTCTAAACATAATCAGTAGACAGGACATGCAGAGGTCTATATCTACCATGTAGACAGAACCTGATCATGTTTAAACTAGCTTAGGGCTGATCTCATAGGAGGTACAGATCACACACATGGGTCTCTCATCTTTGGACACCCACATCAGGAAACTGAACAAAATCTTTGTCATTAATCATTTCAACAGGCAAAACAGAAATGTTCCCAGTGTCTCTGGCCACCTGATGGTCAGGATCCACGGGCGAGCCACGAACTTCTTAGAGTGCAGCCCAGACTGCTGCCTGGACAGACAAGAAGTGGCCTGATTCCAGCCTCCCAGGCTTCCAGAAGGAGGCGGCCACACTGGAAGCCCAGGCAGGAGAGTCCTGCATGGTCCGGGCCGGGAGATCCGGTCTGTCCATTCCGCTGGCCGATTCCGGGCGGGACGCTCAGGGCCGCTGAGAGCCCTGCACTCAGGTCCTGCTTCCCTGCAGCGTGTGCGTGTGCGTGTGCGTGAGTGTGTGCGTGTGTAGAGGGGGCGGTGGCTGACGGCTCCCATGGCTCCCGTCCCGGGCACCGCGCTGTCTTCGAGAGGAGGCACGGGGAGAGGTAGGGGCACAGAAGCCGTTGGAGAGGAGAACCCACCGCGGAACTCCTTGCACACTGGCTCGCCCCACCCGGAGACCCGTCTGCCCATCGTGGGCCGCACGTCACCCCCCAGCCCCCCACCCCCGAGGGCAGGGTGCCTGCTCTTTCAACAGCACAGGGTCTCACATGAAGGAGACCCAGTGGGGACTGTCACCCCCCCACTCCTGAAGCTGTGTTTGGGGAGAATGAACCCCCTTGACTGGGCGATGGGACCCTGTGAGGAAAGAGGTGGCGGCCCCATCCAAGTCGGGGCCTGACTGAGAGATGGGAACACAGGAGCCAAGTGCAGGGCCTGGAGGCCAGGTCAACAGGAGGGGCACCCCCAGCCTTGGCCGGGCTCTCCAATGGTGACATTGTTGCTTTAGGGGACCTGGGACAGGTGACTGAATGTAATGGGAGTCTAAACTGGACCCTGAATGGGGCTTAAAGAAGGTGTGAAGGATGTTACTGAGACAGTGACAGTCATTGGAAGACAAACTCTGTGTCAGGATATCCTGCTCCATCCATTTAAATCCCTGAGACCTGTGACCTTTACGTGGCTATGCAGGGTTGTTAGAGCAGCTGCGTGTGGATATATCTGGGGCACAATTCAGTCTGCAGCCAACTTGCCAGTGGTTCCAGCAAACACGCAGGTGTGCGCACAGGCAGGCACAGCACACACACAAACATATGCACGTGCACAGCACAAATATATTCACACACTAGCATGTGAACACACATGCACGCATATGCCCATGCACACACTAATGTGTGCAAGTGCACATACCTATGCACATGCACAGCATATGTATGCAAACAGGTACATGCACACGCATAGCACACACACGGGGAATAAAGTGAATCCGTAAAGCATTAATTCCTGAACACAAGTGAAGATGACATGTATTTTTCCCTTTTCTTAGCCTTGATGTTTTTCACAATAAAAAGTTTAAGAAAAAAGTTAATGGCAAATGACTTTTGATTCATAGGACTTTCTGATGTTATTCCACAAATATTATGACAGGAGAAATGAACGTAGATATTACATGTGTCCACTAATGGATGAATGGAGAAGAAAAACACGGTCCATCAATACAAGGGAATGCTATTCAGCCTAAAAAGGAAGGCAATTCTGACACAGGCTGCAGCAGGGATGAACCTTGAGGGCATTATGCTCAGTGATGTAAGCTAGACAAAAAAAACACAAACAGTGCTTGATCCACTCATACAAGACCCCTAGAGCAGTCGGAAATATAGAGACATAAAGTAGGATGTTGAGTGCCAGAGGCTGAGGGGGGGACAATGGGGAGTGTTTAATGGGGACTGTTTCAATTTTGCAAGATGAAAAAGTTCTGGAGGATGATGGTGGTCAGGTTTGCACAACAGTGTGACTTACTTCTTGACCCTGAAATGTGCACTTAAAAATGGTTAAGATAGTACATTTTATGTTATGTGTATCTGACCACAATTTTTAAAATTTTTTAAAAAACAATAGGAAATATTCCATGAATACCACAAGATGCACAACTTCACTAACAACAGAGGGATTAAAGCCATAAGAAAATTACTGTGCATACACCTACCAGAATGGCAGACATGAAAGACATAGTATCAAGTATCAGCAGGATGTGGAGCAATGGAAAGCCTGGTACACAACGGGGGGATGCAACCACTTCTGAAACAATCGGGCCTCAGATAGCGAAGTCTGTGCACAGAGACCCACAGTGCTCCTCCCAGTTGAACACAAACCCACCAGCCCTGCACCAGGACACACGGGCATGGACTGGCAGCCACAGGAGCCAAACCTGAAAGAACCTGAAGGCCATCACAGGCGGATGCAGAAATGAACCATGCACGCTCCTATGAAGGAATATTCCACAGCAATGGAGTACATTTTGTTTAAAGGTAGTAAAACTATAAAAATTATTTGTTTGGCATTGAACCTCCTACAGGGAACGGTTTGTGGACCAGGACTGTGACTCTGAATGAGTGGTGTTTGTTAGACACGTGGAAAAATCTTACTGTTGCTGTGAGCTAACGGTTCAAGAAGGCCCTGTGTAGCCAGACTGTGGGAGGAGGGAGGAAGATGGAAAACCACTTAAATGTGAGGGAACAGCAATAAGACCAGTATGATATTAAAAAAAAAAAAATATTTGTTTAAAAAAAACTATATTTACAAGATGAAAGAATCTATAATTCTGGCACCTAGGGATTGTCGAATGCTCCTAAAAAAAGATTGTTGTGGAAATGTTTATTATAGGGAAATTGACATATTCTCTAGGAAGGACGGGGTGAATGGGACTGCTACATTTTCTACATTGAAGACATATACAGGTTTTGATTCTACTTCTGTTAAATCAAGTGGGGCTTCATTGGATTTCTGCTACTGTGGAGATAATCAAATTCTGGGTAGGGGTCAGGAGAAAATTACTCATAGGTGTTCTTGTGTAATAATTACTGTTGAAAGTGTAAATGATCCATTTATCAGTAAGACTGAGCATAGAATAACTGCTACATTACTTCATATGAGATGATTGTCTGTGCTATTGTTCCTAGAGCTCCAGTGAGTGAGTATTTTGAATGTGAAGTTCATCCGGATCTGAGGATAGAATAAATGGCTAGGTGTGATATGGCTAATATAAATAATATGCCTACATTTATATTAATTAGTGGATAAGATATGGGAAGAGGAATTCATGTTGTGAGAGCCAGGGTTAAGGCTAGCATTGGGGCAATAATATATAAATGGATGATGTTGATGGACATAGTGGTTCTTTAATAAGTAATTTGAATGCCTCAGCAATGGGTTGTAATAATCCATGGGGGCTGATGATTTTTGGCCCTTTCTGGATTCGTATATAGCCTAGGATTTTCCATTTAGTTAATATGAGGAATGCTATGGTGAATTAAATTGGGTAATTTGTGAAAGAATGTTGATTATAAACATATTCTTAGGAAGAGGACTTGAACCAGTGCAGAAAAAGTTTCAGTTTTACATAATTACCGGGCTCTGCCACCGTAACGAACCCTGTTCTACAGTAGGGCATGTATAAATTAATTGAATGTAGATTATATCATCATTTAGTTTGAAGACATTTTGTAAAGTAAGCCGTATTGCTCTTGTCCTTTCATACTGGAAGAAATCTGCAAGAGACAGAAACCAGCCAGGATGACTCCAGTCTGAACTCAGATCACGTGAGACTTTAATTGTTGAACAAACAGACAATTAATAGCAGTTATACCTTTGAAATGTCGTGATCCAGCATCAAGGTCATAAACCACATTGCCCATATGAACTCCAGAATACAATTACACTGTTATCCCTAGTAAAACTTGTTCCATTGATCAGTGTTTTAGAAGAACAGGTGATAAAGCAATTTGACTAGCTGGCTTAAATTTTAATCACTCAGAAGTGGTTTTATTCTCCAAAAAATAAATGGCGCACGGGCTCAAGACACACCGGCTTCAGTAGTTGTGGCGTGCAGACTCAGTAGTTGTGGCCCACTGGCTTAGTTGTTCCGTGGCACGTGAGATCTTCCTGGACCGGGGATCGAACCGGGTCCCCTGCATTGGCAGGAGAATTCTTAATCACTGCATCACCAGGGAAGTCCCAGAATCGCAGTCTCCCTTTTAATATACCTTAAGCCCAAAGAATCCATGGAAAATTGTTACAGAAAAATAAGACAATAAAATATTGTAAGGACTATAACAGAAGCATATAGTACACAGTTCATATAGACACACCCCAAGCAGTTACAAAGTATATTAAAAGGGAGGCTGCAATTTTAAAAGAATAAGAAAAATTATACCCACAAACTCCCAATCTTTCCTGAAACGCTGCAATCTGAAACCCTATTGTAGGAAGCAGAAGATTCCAGGAGACATTCTACAAATGAAGGACTCCAAACCCTGTGGCTGGATAAGGAACTCTGGAAGGAAGGTATCCTCACCCAAGGAGAGCAGGTTCCTATACTTCTCTAACATCACATCCCTGTACAATTCCCATTGATCTTGGTCCAGGCATTCTCACTCCTCTTGAGAGAAATCTATGGCCACATCCTGGAATGTCAGCAGTCCCTGAAATTAAAAGTACACATGCCATGTGGCCACGGGAAGAGTTCATAATGTGACCCAAGAAGAAAACAGCAAGTTAAGAGAACTGGTTTTAATTTAGAAGAGTGTCTTCAATTATCCACTAATATATATATATATATGTGTGTGTGTATATATATATATATATATATATATATATATATATATATTTTTTACAAAGTAACTTTCTCTACCTTATTTCTAACTACAAGAAAAGAGTATGGCATGTCATCCACAAAACCAGTATAGAGACTATACATGTCTGGAAAAGAAATGATAAAATGATGGTTTCAACACAGGCATACGCATTTTTTGAGTGTTTTATTTATATCAAACTGGATAAAATGTGTGTATTTCTCATACAGAAAAGACATGTCGAGGTAGAAATGTACCTTTCAACTATTCATGGGAACACAAGTACACTGGGGAGATTGTAAAAGTGCAGATTGTGATTCAGTAGGTCCGGTGGGCCTGAGTTCTATTTTTTTAACAAGCTCATTTTTAACTAGTGATGCCACAGTCTCTGATTCATTAACCACAACTGTGAATATCAGAGACATAACTAGAAAGGTAAAAATTCATATTTAATTTTGAACTTAAAGTGTTTTATGGATTTTACACCTTTAATACAATAGTGAGCACAGCACCAACAATCATTTGTGAGTATTTACTATAGACTGTGTATCCTTCTAATTTTTTTGTGTAGGATTCCAGGAAAAAGGCCTGGGCTGCGGCCAGATTGGGCGTGGCCCCCAGGCCGGGCCGCCCCTCCAGGACCCCCGACGGGGCCCTGCGCTCCTGGCGGCTCCCTCCCCCGCCGCCCCGCTCCCTCCCGGAAGGCCTCGGGGCAGAGCGGTCCCACCCACTGCGCGCTGAACAGAGCCCGCGTTTCCTCAGAGCTGGAACTCCCGGCTCGGGCGGGGTCTCTTCCCTCCGCCCTCACGGAACTGCCCCGGAGCCCGAGGGGAGGGCGACCTCACTGAGGCTGCTGGCTCTGGAGGTGCCCCGGCGGCCGAAGCCGTGACGGTCGCGGGGACGGCGGGCCGGGTAAGTGGGCGCCGACCCTCCACCTGGTCCGGTGCCCGGGCGGCAGCACAAGACCAGCTTCTGAGGGGCAGGGGTTCGCTGCCACCCGCCGCTGCTGTGCAGAAAGAGCAGCCTCCAGCGTCTGGTCCCGGGGAACTTCGGTCCGTCCTCTCGCCCCTGCCCTCGGCCTGGCTCGCGAGGCCTGGTGGGCGTGGGGAGGGGGTCGGCCTGAGCGTCCTGAGGGGAAACAGGGCAAGGGAGGCGCAGGGTCCGGCTGCAGCGTCAGCGCCCCTCCTCCCGACTGCGGGGAAAGCGGCCGAAAACTCCTCCCGAGGCGCACAGGCCCCTTATTCAGCCGAGTCCCTCTGCGCTCCTTCCTCCCTGAGCTAAAGTACCGGGGGAAGGGGACAGGGCAGGGGACTGGCGCAGGTAATGGGGAACATCAAAAGGTGATTGTAAACTAAGGAAAACCAGCTCTCCCAAGGTGAGGAATGCGGCGCTTTTCTTTGTATGGGCTCACTGAAATCCTTCCTTTGATATGCACCTCAGCTCTCTGGGGCCTGCATTCTGTATTTGCATATCCTGAGTGCCTCAGGGCCCGCCGGCTCACATTGGAGGGCTGCAAGTGCTGAAGACTGTGACATCCGTTGTTTACTGATATGGCAAGAAATATTCCATTTCTCACAGGCTTGAGGGGCAGACAGTGAAAAAAAGTCGGAGAATCTCACTCGGCATGTACTTTGGTTTACATATAGATAACATTTATACTTAACTTTGCTAATAGAGGTTCTCAAGTCCAATCAACTTGTACTACTGCCCTCTATGTATCAATTTCATCAATATCATAAGATAATTGCCTATAGAATTGACTTAATCCATTTAAATAGGATAATGATTTTTAAAGGAAACATAATAGAAATATAACAACAAAACCTTTACCACTAAAGGCTGGGTCTGGAACAACCTAAATAAATGTTCCATTGTTAAAATATTGAAAGATGTATTCAACAGAAATATCAACAAAAATGACAAATAATAAGGGTAGCAGAATGTTGAAATGTTCTATCTTTATCATTAAAGTGGCAGAAAATCATTTATTAGTAGGCACTGGGGGCAGAAGATGCCTGATTTTATATCTTTGTCATATTTGTGCAGTTGTTTCGACAAGTACCTTAAAGACAAAATGGAAAAACAAGGAGGTTTGTGCCTGAGATCATGTTGATGTGAAACCAGGGATGGCCACCTTGTGCCAGGTGAGTTAAGTTTACCTGGCAGGTAGACCGCAGAGCTCCTGGGAAGCAAGGGTTGGAAGTTTTCTGCTGGGTGGCCCATAGGTTCTGTGACTTGACTGACTGTGAGTCATGTTTCGGGAAAGACCTGATCACAGGAAAAGGGTGGGAATAGGGTGATTTGGGGAGCAGCTAACAACATTCATCACAGCTCACGGCCCCCATGGATTATTACAACCCATTGCTGAGGCATTCAAATTACTTATTAAAGAACCATTATGTCCATCAACATCATCCATTTATATATTATTGCCCCAATGCTAGCCTTAACCCTGGCTCTCACAACATGAATTCCTCTTCCCATATCTTATCCACTAATTAATATAAATGTAGGCATACTATTTATATTAGCCATATCACACCTAGCCATTTATTCCATCCTCAGATCCGGATGAACTTCACATTCAAAATACTCACTCACTGGAGCTCTAGGAACAATAGCACAGACAACCATCTCATATGAAGTAATGTAGCAGTTATTCTATGCTCAGTCTTACTGATAAATGGATCATTTACACTTTCAACAGTAATTATTACACAAGAACACCTATGACTAATTTTCTCCTGACCCTTACCCAGAATTTGATTATCTCCGCAGTAGCAGAAATCCAATGAAGCCCCACTTGATTTAACAGAAGTAGAATCAAAACCTGTATATGTCTTCAATGTAGAAAATGTAGCAGGCCCATTCACCCCGTCCTTCCTAGAGAATATGTCAATTTCCCTATAATAAACATTTCCACAACAATCTATTTGTAGGAGCATTCGACAATCCCTAGGTGCCAGAATTATATACAGCCCAAGTCATCATTAAAACACATCTAACAATCTCCTTTCTATGAATTTGAGCATCCTACCCACAATTTTGATATGATCAACGCATACATCTCTTATAAAAAGTTTTTTTACGACTAACATTAACCCCATGTATATGAGAGTTTTCACTACTTGTCATCATACCAGGCAACCCACCACAAACTTAAGAAATATGTCTGACAAAAGAGTTACTTTGATAGAGTAAATCATAGCGGTTTCAATGCTCTTATTCCTGGAATTGAATTCTTCCTAATAATTTTACATTCTCCAGGCTACCTACCACATTACACCACATGCTATATAGTAAGGTTCTCTAAGTAAGCTTCAGGCCCATACCCCCAAAATGTTTTTGTATATCCTTCCTGTGCTAACAAACTCTCATTGTTTTTACCATCATTCTACTGACCATTTTCTCAGGAAATATAATTGTATAACAAGCTCACACTGGTTAATGGTATCCCCATTCTAATAAAAAACCATGAACCCATAAGCTACAGAAGCATCCAACAAATATTTCCTAAAACAGTCCACCACATCAATGCTACTTATAATGGCTATTATCATTAATCTAATATACTCTGGTCGAAGAGCACAATGAATAACAAAAATCTTTAATCCAGCAGCATCCACCCTCATGACAATCGCCCTTGTCACAAAAGTAGGACTTTGCCCATTTCACTTCTGAGTGCCTGAAGTCACACAAGGCATCCCATGAACAGCAGACCTGATGCTATCAACATGACAAAATTGCACCCCTATCAGTTTTATACCACATGTCACCATCCATCAACCTAAATATACTATTAATCATAGTGATATTATAAATCATAGCTGGAGGCTGAGGCAGACTTCGCCATACTCACCTGGAAAATATTACACGCTCCTCATCAATTGCCCATATAGGATGAATAACAGCTATTATAATGTATATTCAGATTATAACAATCCTACACATACTAATTTATATCATAACAACATTATCTTCTTCTTATTTATGCCCAGATCATGTACTACAAGAGTATCATTATCATACACATGAGATAAAACACCTCCCATCACAATCATTTTCCTCACCATTATAGTATCATTAGGACATCGCCCTTCACTATCAGGGTTTTTACCCAAATGAATAATTATCCAAGAGATAACAAAAATGACAACATCATTCTACCAACACTAATAGCCATCATAGCAGTCCTCAGCATATATTTCTACTTGCAGCTAACATACTCCACATCACTAACTATATTCCCTTCATTAAACAACACAAACACAAAACAATTTGAACATACAAAGAAATAACCTTCCTATCATTACCAATCATAATACCCACACGATTACTACACACAACACCCATTCTATCGGTGCTGGACCAGGAATTTAGGTTAGTTCAGACCAAGAGCTTTCAAAACGGTAAACAAGTAAAATTTACTTAATTCCTAAAAATAAGGATTGCAAGACTTTATTCTACATCAATTGAATGTAAAGCAAACACTGTATTGAAGCCAAATCTTTACGAGATTGATGAGTTTTAACCCCAGGAAACTTTAGTGAACGGGCAAATCCTCTAGTCAACTGGCTTCAGTCTACTTCTCCTTCATTTGAGAAAGAAAAAAAGAAGAAAAAAGGCAGGAAAATCGCCGGCAGAATTGAAGCTGCTTCTCTGAAGTTACAATTCAATTTGTTGATTCACCACAGGGTTTGCCAGAAAGAGGGCTCAATCTCTGTTTTTAGATTTACAGTCTAATGCTAACTCAGTCATTTTACCTCTGTTCATACACTGCTGATTATTTTCAGCAAATCACAAAGATATCGACATTTTATATTTACTATTTGGTGCTTGAGCTGGAGTAGCAGGCAGCACCTTAATTATATTAATTCAGGCTGAGCTATGCTGACCTGGAGCGCTACTTGGAGATGCCCAAATCTGTAAGGTAGTCATAACAGTCCCTGCACTTGTAATAATTTTCTTTATAGTTGTACCCGTTATGATTGCAGGCTTTGAAAACTGACTTGGGCCACTAATAACTCGGACACCTGAAGTAGCATTTCCCCAAATAAATCACATAAACTTTTGACTACTTCCCCCATCATTCCTACTCCTACTCATATCACCAATAGTAGAAGCTGGTTCTGGTACCAGTGGAACCGTGTATTCAGCTCTAGCCTGCAATCTGGCCCATGCAGGAGCCTCTGTCGACCTAACTATTTTCTCCTTACATTTAGCAGGTGTCTCCTCAATTCTTGGTATTATTACTTTTATTACTCTAGTCTTTAATACAAAACCAGCAGTCATATCCCAATACCAAACACCATTATTTGTTTAATCTTCCCCAACTATAGCCGTATTACTATAATTACTAATCTCAGTCCGAGCAGCCAGAATTGCCATACTGTTAAGAGATAGAAATCTAAACACTACTTTCTTTGACCCTGCAGGAGGAGACCGAATCCTATACCAACACCTATTTTGATTCTTTGCTCACCCTGCAGTCTGTATTCATGGCCTAACAGGGTTTGTTATAAACTCACATATCATTACATACTATTTAAGACAAAAAGTGCCTTTCAGCTATCTGGGAATAGCATGAGTCATGTCCACTGGTTTTTTCGGAGTTCTCTTGTGGGCCCATCATATGTTTACCATAGGGATAGCTGTCGACTCAGGAGCACACTTTGCATCAGCTACCGTAATTACTTCTATCCCTACAGGAGTAAAAGTATCTAGCTGATTAGCAACACTTTATTTAATTTTTCTTGTTCATTTCATTTTTTTTTTGGCTGAGTTGGGTCTTGGTTGCTGCGCGTGGGCTTTCTCTGGTTGCGGTGAGCGGCAGCTACTCTTCGTTGCGGTGTGCGGCCCTTTCATTGCAGTGGCTTCTCTTGTTGCAGAGCACGGCCTCTAGGCGTGTGGGCTTCAGTAGTTGTGGCTTGCGGGCTCTAGAGGGCAGGCTCAGTAGTTGTGGCACACGGGCTTTTTGCTCCGCGGCATGTGGAATCTTCCCAGACGAGGGCTCGAACCCGTGTCCCTTGCATTGGCAGGTGAATTCTTAACCACTGTGTCACCAGGGAAGTCCCTGGTTAGCAACTGTTCACGGAGGTAATATTATATGACCTCCCACTATATTATGAGTTTTAGGCTTTAGTTTTTCTTTCTAGAGTAGGTGGTTTGACAGGAATCACCTTAGCCAACTCATCCACAGACATTGTCCTCCAGGATACATACTATGTAGTAACACACTTCCATGACCTAATGTCCATGGGAGCAGTCTTCACTATTATAGGAGGCTTCCTACACTGATTCCCACTATTCTCAGGTTATACAGTTAACTCAGCATGAGCAAAAATTCACTTCACAAGTATATTGGTAGTAGTAAATATGACTTCCTGCAGCACTTTCTTGGCCTCTCAGGGATGTCACTACGTTAGTCTGAGTACCCTGAGGCACACACAACATGAAATATTTTGTCTTTAGGCTCATTCATCTCAGTAGCAGCAGTAATGCTAATAATCTTCATACTCTGAAAAGCATTTGTGTCTAAAAAAGAAGTCTTAGCAGTGGAAATTGCTACTCCTAACCTAGAATGGTTACACGGATGCCCTCCACCATATCCTATGTTTCAAGATCCTACCTATGTAAATGTAAAATAAGGAAAGACTCAAGTCCTTTTCAACCAGTTTCAAGCCAACACCATAACAATTATGTCTTTCTCAATAAATGAGATAAAAGGAAAAAGTGATGTAGCTTTGTCAAAGTTAAATCATAGGCTAAAATCCTGTATATCACTAAGGCATATCAATTTCATCTAGGTTCTCAAGATACAACATCACCGATTATGGAAGAACTTTTACATTTTCATCATCACACATTAATAGTGATTTTTAAAATAAGTTCTCTAGTCCTCTATATCATTTCACTAATATTGACATCTAAACTAACTCATATGCATACAATAGATGCTCAGGTAGAGAAAATGTGAACAATTTACTAGCCATTATTGTAATCTTAATTGCCCTATCATCATTGTGAATCCTTTACATGATACATGAAATCAATAACTCTTCCCAAACCATAAAAAAACTATGGGTCAGTAATGATACTGAAGCTACAAATACATAGATTATGAAGATTTAAAAGTTGACTCCTCTGTAATCCCCACATCAGAGCTAAAACCAGGAGAATAATGACTAATAGAAGTCAACAACCGAGTAGTTAGAGATAGTCATTGACTATTAGTTTCATCTGAAATTGTTGTACACTCCGGAGTTGTTCCTTCTCAGGCCTAAAAAGAGCTGCTATCCCAGGACACCTAACTTAAAGAATCCTAATATCAACAGGACCAGGCCTATGTTGTGGACAAGAGAGATCGTTTTCCTGAGTTCAAAGACAGGACAGAGGGATATGGCTGAGATATGGGGTGAATCTGGAGCCCATGGGGATGCACTCTCCAAGCTCCAGTATAGGAATGGGGCCTCTAGGCTCCCAGGCCACCCACCACGCCCTCTCGGGCAGGATCTGGGCAACATTCCCTGTCAGTGATGAGGCAGCCCTAGCACTTGTCACGCCCCGATGCTGTGTCCTATGTGGGCCCCATGCTCTTGGGACCACACCCCACATTCTGCAGGTCCATGCTACAGGGTCCTTCGTGCCTCAGGAGTAGAGACCATACAGCAAGCAGTTCCCTCACCAACCAGCAGGAGGAGGGGTGTAGAGCAGGGACACCTGGGGAATCTCACTCAGACAACAACACCCCAGTGGTGCCAGCGGGGACAGTGATGATGCAGATGAGGCACAGACCAAGAGATGGGACCAGAGGACCCAAAAGGCAGCTGGTCAGGTCCTGGCTCACCTGCACCACGGACACCTTTGTCCCTCATACACCCCCTTCCTCATACACCCTCTCCTTAAATGCAGATTCTTCAGATGCAAACAGGCAGAGCTTCAGACTGAAAGTCAGCTCTTCCAAAATGACCCGTCAGTAAACACTGCAGGATTCCTCTCCAGTGGGTGCCCTGGAGTCGACAACTCAGGGACTGAAGTGGATATCGGTGCCAGGGACAGTGGGAGGGAATGGGGAATGAGACTTTCATGGTTGTGGAATTTTGGTTTTGCAAGATGAAAAGTTCTAGGGATGGTGGTGATGGCTCCACGAGAAAGTGAATATATCTGATGCCCCAGAAACGTGCACTTAAAATGGTGATGATGGTAAAGGTTATGTGACGTATGTTTTATTTCACTTAAAATAATGTCCTATTAATTGAGATTCCATTTCGACTCCCCTTCATCACAAATGTTGGAGGCCCAGACACAGTCCCCTACCTTAGGGACCATCACGGTACCCTCACAGAGCACGTGGGAGACCATTCTTAGGGGGGGCTAGTCTGTGCTCACCTGACCTCTGTCCAGGGGGATCCAGGCAGTGGTGACTCCCATAGATTAGACATATGATATGCTATGGTATTAATATGATACCACCAAGTGTTGTCACTCACCAGAACACAGAGCAGCAACCCACTCAAACATGCCTGACCTCATATGATTGTGACAAGATTAAGAGAAGAAAAGGAACCACAGGTTAATCAGGACAACACCCTTAATGCAGAGGTTGGAAATCTCAAAGGGGACAGGACACACTGCAGGCAAAGAGCGCATATGCGGTCTCCCCATACATGTGATCCTGACCCATGCAGGTATGGTGAGACCCACACAGTCCCCGCACCCTATACCTGGGGCCACACATCCACACTCACCAGGGTGACCCACCTCCCCAGACCCCTCCACCTGGGTCACACGTCCACAGTCCCAGGGTGACCTCACCTCCCCAGACCCTGCACCTGGGGTCACACGTCCCCTTGGTCAGGACACCATGGCTCTGCAGGGGGCTCCCCCAATGTGGAAACAAGCTGGGTCCCTGGGACCTCCTGGGATGGGAAAAAGTGTCAGGTGGGTCTCCTTTCCCCACACTTGTCCCAGAGGGGTCCTCCTCTTCTCACTTTGGTTCTGTGTGATTTTAACTGTTTTTACAGCTTTCATACTAGAGTTGAACACACGACCTTGGTGCTGGCAGGCTCAGTCCTTTCTCGTCTCACTTACATGTTGAGAAAACTCACAGGACAGCAGGGCTGAAAGCCGAGGGGCAGCTCTGGACTCTGCTGAGTAGGGACGGTAGACTGGAGGGAGAGCTCAGCAGCAGCCTCAGCTGTTACCCATCGGCCTTTTGCCCGATCTGCGTGCCCTGCAATCAATTCACCAGCTAAACCTGCCTTCCTATGCACCATGCACGGGCTGGTAAATTGGAATTATTGCCAGGTAGCCCTCCTGAGGATTCTCCACGAGCCCCAGGGAAGGTGAACCTTGCAGGGATTAAGACTAAGGCCCCGACCATAGCACTGACCCTTGGGAGGACCAGGTCACCACACTCAGAAGACAGGCTGTTACGTAGACAAGCCCATCTCAGCTCCAGACCCCCAGGCATCTAAGCACTGACATTCAGATGCAGGCACGGAGCTTCCCAGTACTGAGGCCAGGCCGGGTCTCTACCCAGGTCCCCATAGTCCTAGCGTACACAGAACATGGTCAGGTCTAAATCTTCTTATTATAGACAACACATGGTCAGCTCTAAACATAATCAGTAGACAGGACATGCAGAGGTCTATATCTACCATGTAGACAGAACCTGATCATGTTTAAACTAGCTTAGGGCTGATCTCATAGGAGGTACAGATCACACACATGGGTCTCTCATCTTTGGACACCCACATCAGGAAACTGAACAAAATCTTTGTCATTAATCATTTCAACAGGCAAAACAGAAATGTTCCCAGTGTCTCTGGCCACCTGATGGTCAGGATCCACGGGCGAGCCACGAACTTCTTAGAGTGCAGCCCAGACTGCTGCCTGGACAGACAAGAAGTGGCCTGATTCCAGCCTCCCAGGCTTCCAGAAGGAGGCGGCCACACTGGAAGCCCAGGCAGGAGAGTCCTGCATGGTCCGGGCCGGGAGATCCGGTCTGTCCATTCCGCTGGCCGATTCCGGGCGGGACGCTCAGGGCCGCTGAGAGCCCTGCACTCAGGTCCTGCTTCCCTGCAGCGTGTGCGTGTGCGTGTGCGTGAGTGTGTGCGTGTGTAGAGGGGGCGGTGGCTGACGGCTCCCATGGCTCCCGTCCCGGGCACCGCGCTGTCTTCGAGAGGAGGCACGGGGAGAGGTAGGGGCACAGAAGCCGTTGGAGAGGAGAACCCACCGCGGAACTCCTTGCACACTGGCTCGCCCCACCCGGAGACCCGTCTGCCCATCGTGGGCCGCACGTCACCCCCCAGCCCCCCACCCCCGAGGGCAGGGTGCCTGCTCTTTCAACAGCACAGGGTCTCACATGAAGGAGACCCAGTGGGGACTGTCACCCCCCCACTCCTGAAGCTGTGTTTGGGGAGAATGAACCCCCTTGACTGGGCGATGGGACCCTGTGAGGAAAGAGGTGGCGGCCCCATCCAAGTCGGGGCCTGACTGAGAGATGGGAACACAGGAGCCAAGTGCAGGGCCTGGAGGCCAGGTCAACAGGAGGGGCACCCCCAGCCTTGGCCGGGCTCTCCAATGGTGACATTGTTGCTTTAGGGGACCTGGGACAGGTGACTGAATGTAATGGGAGTCTAAACTGGACCCTGAATGGGGCTTAAAGAAGGTGTGAAGGATGTTACTGAGACAGTGACAGTCATTGGAAGACAAACTCTGTGTCAGGATATCCTGCTCCATCCATTTAAATCCCTGAGACCTGTGACCTTTACGTGGCTATGCAGGGTTGTTAGAGCAGCTGCGTGTGGATATATCTGGGGCACAATTCAGTCTGCAGCCAACTTGCCAGTGGTTCCAGCAAACACGCAGGTGTGCGCACAGGCAGGCACAGCACACACACAAACATATGCACGTGCACAGCACAAATATATTCACACACTAGCATGTGAACACACATGCACGCATATGCCCATGCACACACTAATGTGTGCAAGTGCACATACCTATGCACATGCACAGCATATGTATGCAAACAGGTACATGCACACGCATAGCACACACACGGGGAATAAAGTGAATCCGTAAAGCATTAATTCCTGAACACAAGTGAAGATGACATGTATTTTTCCCTTTTCTTAGCCTTGATGTTTTTCACAATAAAAAGTTTAAGAAAAAAGTTAATGGCAAATGACTTTTGATTCATAGGACTTTCTGATGTTATTCCACAAATATTATGACAGGAGAAATGAATGTAGATATTACATGTGTCCACTAATGGATGAATGGAGAAGAAAAACACGGTCCATCAATACAAGGGAATGCTATTCAGCCTAAAAAGGAAGGCAATTCTGACACAGGCTGCAGCAGGGATGAACCTTGAGGGCATTATGCTCAGTGATGTAAGCTAGACAAAAAAAACACAAACAGTGCTTGATCCACTCATACAAGACCCCTAGAGCAGTCGGAAATATAGAGACATAAAGTAGGATGTTGAGTGCCAGAGGCTGAGGGGGGGACAATGGGGAGTGTTTAATGGGGACTGTTTCAATTTTGCAAGATGAAAAAGTTCTGGAGGATGATGGTGGTCAGGTTTGCACAACAGTGTGACTTACTTCTTGACCCTGAAATGTGCACTTAAAAATGGTTAAGATAGTACATTTTATGTTATGTGTATCTGACCACAATTTTTAAAATTTTTTAAAAAACAATAGGAAATATTCCATGAATACCACAAGATGCACAACTTCACTAACAACAGAGGGATTAAAGCCATAAGAAAATTACTGTGCATACACCTACCAGAATGGCAGACATGAAAGACATAGTATCAAGTATCAGCAGGATGTGGAGCAATGGAAAGCCTGGTACACAACGGGGGGATGCAACCACTTCTGAAACAATCGGGCCTCAGATAGCGAAGTCTGTGCACAGAGACCCACAGTGCTCCTCCCAGTTGAACACAAACCCACCAGCCCTGCACCAGGACACACGGGCATGGACTGGCAGCCACAGGAGCCAAACCTGAAAGAACCTGAAGGCCATCACAGGCGGATGCAGAAATGAACCATGCACGCTCCTATGAAGGAATATTCCACAGCAATGGAGTACATTTTGTTTAAAGGTAGTAAAACTATAAAAATTATTTGTTTGGCATTGAACCTCCTACAGGGAACGGTTTGTGGACCAGGACTGTGACTCTGAATGAGTGGTGTTTGTTAGACACGTGGAAAAATCTTACTGTTGCTGTGAGCTAACGGTTCAAGAAGGCCCTGTGTAGCCAGACTGTGGGAGGAGGGAGGAAGATGGAAAACCACTTAAATGTGAGGGAACAGCAATAAGACCAGTATGATATTAAAAAAAAAAAATATTTGTTTAAAAAAAACTATATTTACAAGATGAAAGAATCTATAATTCTGGCACCTAGGGATTGTCGAATGCTCCTAAAAAAAGATTGTTGTGGAAATGTTTATTATAGGGAAATTGACATATTCTCTAGGAAGGACGGGGTGAATGGGACTGCTACATTTTCTACATTGAAGACATATACAGGTTTTGATTCTACTTCTGTTAAATCAAGTGGGGCTTCATTGGATTTCTGCTACTGCGGAGATAATCAAATTCTGGGTAGGGGTCAGGAGAAAATTACTCATAGGTGTTCTTGTGTAATAATTACTGTTGAAAGTGTAAATGATCCATTTATCAGTAAGACTGAGCATAGAATAACTGCTACATTACTTCATATGAGATGATTGTCTGTGCTATTGTTCCTAGAGCTCCAGTGAGTGAGTATTTTGAATGTGAAGTTCATCCGGATCTGAGGATAGAATAAATGGCTAGGTGTGATATGGCTAATATAAATAATATGCCTACATTTATATTAATTAGTGGATAAGATATGGGAAGAGGAATTCATGTTGTGAGAGCCAGGGTTAAGGCTAGCATTGGGGCAATAATATATAAATGGATGATGTTGATGGACATAGTGGTTCTTTAATAAGTAATTTGAATGCCTCAGCAATGGGTTGTAATAATCCATGGGGGCTGATGATTTTTGGCCCTTTCTGGATTCGTATATAGCCTAGGATTTTCCATTTAGTTAATATGAGGAATGCTATGGTGAATTAAATTGGGTAATTTGTGAAAGAATGTTGATTATAAACATATTCTTAGGAAGAGGACTTGAACCAGTGCAGAAAAAGTTTCAGTTTCACATAATTACCGGGCTCTGCCACCGTAACGAACCCTGTTCTACAGTAGGGCATGTATAAATTAATTGAATGTAGATTATATCATCATTTAGTTTGAAGACATTTTGTAAAGTAAGCCGTATTGCTCTTGTCCTTTCATACTGGAAGAAACCTGCAAGAGACAGAAACCAGCCAGGATGACTCCAGTCTGAACTCAGATCACGTGAGACTTTAATTGTTGAACAAACAGACAATTAATAGCAGTTATACCTTTGAAATGTCGTGATCCAGCATCAAGGTCATAAACCACATTGCCCATATGAACTCCAGAATACAATTACACTGTTATCCCTAGTAAAACTTGTTCCATTGATCAGTGTTTTAGAAGAACAGGTGATAAAGCAATTTGACTAGCTGGCTTAAATTTTAATCACTCAGAAGTGGTTTTATTCTCCAAAAAATAAATGGCGCACGGGCTCAAGACACACCGGCTTCAGTAGTTGTGGCGTGCAGACTCAGTAGTTGTGGCCCACTGGCTTAGTTGTTCCGTGGCACGTGAGATCTTCCTGGACCGGGGATCGAACCGGGTCCCCTGCATTGGCAGGAGAATTCTTAATCACTGCATCACCAGGGAAGTCGCAGAATCACAGTCTCCCTTTTAATATACCTTAAGCCCAAAGAATCCATGGAAAATTGTTACAGAAAAATAAGACAATAAAATATTGTAAGGACTATAACAGAAGCATATAGTACACAGTTCATATAGACACACCCCAAGCAGTTACAAAGTATATTAAAAGGGAGGCTGCAATTTTAAAAGAATAAGAAAAATTATACCCACAAACTCCCAATCTTTCCTGAAACGCTGCAATCTGAAACCCTATTGTAGGAAGCAGAAGATTCCAGGAGACATTCTACAAATGAAGGACTCCAAACCCTGTGGCTGGATAAGGAACTCTGGAAGGAAGGTATCCTCACCCAAGGAGAGCAGGTTCCTATACTTCTCTAACATCACATCCCTGTACAATTCCCATTGATCTTGGTCCAGGCATTCTCACTCCTCTTGAGAGAAATCTATGGCCACATCCTGGAATGTCAGCAGTCCCTGAAATTAAAAGTACACATGCCATGTGGCCACGGGAAGAGTTCATAATGTGACCCAAGAAGAAAACAGCAAGTTAAGAGAACTGGTTTTAATTTAGAAGAGTGTCTTCAATTATCCACTAATATATATATATATATGTGTGTGTATATATATATATATATATATATATATATATATATATATATATATATATATATATATATTTTTTTACAAAGTAACTTTCTCTACCTTATTTCTAACTACAAGAAAAGAGTATGGCATGTCATCCACAAAACCAGTATAGAGACTATACATGTCTGGAAAAGAAATGATAAAATGATGGTTTCAACACAGGCATACGCATTTTTTGAGTGTTTTATTTATATCAAACTGGATAAAATGTGTGTATTTCTCATACAGAAAAGACATGTCGAGGTAGAAATGTACCTTTCAACTATTCATGGGAACACAAGTACACTGGGGAGATTGTAAAAGTGCAGATTGTGATTCAGTAGGTCCGGTGGGCCTGAGTTCTATTTTTTTAACAAGCTCATTTTTAACTAGTGATGCCACAGTCTCTGATTCATTAACCACAACTGTGAATATCAGAGACATAACTAGAAAGGTAAAAATTCATATTTAATTTTGAACTTAAAGTGTTTTGTGGATTTTACACCTTTAATAGAATAGTGAGCACAGCAGCAACAATCATTTGTGAGTATTTACTATATTCTGTGTATCTTTCTAATTTTTTTGTGTAGGATTCCAGGAAAAAGGCCTGGGCTGCGGCCAGATTGGGCGTGGCCCCCAGGCCGGGCCGCCCCTCCAGGACCCCCGACGGGGCCCTGCGCTCCTGGCGGCTCCCTCCCGCGCCGCCCCGCTCCCTCCCGGAAGGCCTCGGGGCAGAGCGGTCCCACCCACCGCGCGCTGAACAGAGCCCGCGTTTCCTCAGAGCTGGAACTCCCGGCTCGGGCGGGGTCTCTTCCCTCCGCCCTCACGGAACTGCCCCGGAGCCCGAGGGGAGGGCGACCTCACTGAGGCTGCCGGCTCTGGAGGTGCCCCGGCGGCCGAAGCCGTGACGGTCGCGGGGACGGCGGGCCGGGTAAGTGGGCGCCGACCCTCCACCTGGTCCGGTGCCCGGGCGGCAGCACAAGACCAGCTTCTGAGGGGCAGGGGTTCGCTGCCACCCGCCGCTGCTGTGCAGAAAGAGCAGCCTCCAGCGTCTGGTCCCGGGGAACTTCGGTCCGTCCTCTCGCCCCTGCCCTCGGCCTGGCTCGCGAGGCCTGGTGGGCGTGGGGAGGGGGTCGGCCTGAGCGTCCTGAGGGGAAACAGGGCAAGGGAGGCGCAGGGTCAAGCTGCAGCGTCAGCGCCCCTCCTCCCGACTGCGGGGAAAGCGGCCGAAAACTCCTCCCGAGGCGCGCAGGCCCCTTATTCAGCCGAGTCCCTCTGCGCTCCTTCCTCCCTGAGCTAAAGTACCGGGGAAGGGGACAGGGCAGGGGACTGGCGCAGGTAATGGGGAACATCAAAAGGTGATTGTAAACTAAGGAAAACCAGCTCTCCCAAGGTGAGGAATGCGGCGCTTTTCTTTGTATGGGCTCACTGAAATCCTTCCTTTGATATGCACCTCAGCTCTCTGGGGCCTGCATTCTGTATTTGCATATCCTGAGTGCCTCAGGGCCCGCCGGCTCACATTGGAGGGCTGCAAGTGCTGAAGACTGTGACATCCGTTGTTTACTGATATGGCAAGAAATATTCCATTTCTCACAGGCTTGAGGGGCAGACAGTGAAAAAAAGTCGGAGAATCTCACTCGGCATGTACTTTGGTTTACATATAGATAACATTTATACTTAACTTTGCTAATAGAGGTTCTCAAGTCCAATCAACTTGTACTACTGCCCTCTATGTATCAATTTCATCAATATCATAAGATAATTGCCTATAGAATTGACTTAATCCATTTAAATAGGATAATGATTTTTAAAGGAAACATAATAGAAATATAACAACAAAACCTTTACCACTAAAGGCTGGGTCTGGAACAACCTAAATAAATGTTCCATTGTTAAAATATTGAAAGATGTATTCAACAGAAATATCAACAAAAATGACAAATAATAAGGGTAGCAGAATGTTGAAATGTTCTATCTTTATCATTAAAGTGGCAGAAAATCATTTATTAGTAGGCACTGGGGGCAGAAGATGCCTGATTTTATATCTTTGTCATATTTGTGCAGTTGTTTCGACAAGTACCTTAAAGACAAAATGGAAAAACAAGGAGGTTTGTGCCTGAGATCATGTTGATGTGAAACCAGGGATGGCCACCTTGTGCCAGGTGAGTTAAGTTTACCTGGCAGGTAGACCGCAGAGCTCCTGGGAAGCAAGGGTTGGAAGTTTTCTGCTGGGTGGCCCATAGGTTCTGTGACTTGACTGACTGTGAGTCATGTTTCGGGAAAGACCTGATCACAGGAAAAGGGTGGGAATAGGGTGATTTGGGGAGCAGCTAACAACATTCATCACAGCTCACGGCCTGAATGAATTTTAAAGAAACAGGAAAACAAATGCTGCTTATGGAATCAGAGAATGTGAGGGCTGGACAATCCCAGAAAATGAGGAACACCCATCCCGTTTTCCAGATGAGAAAACAGAGGTCCAGCAAGGTGAAATCCCTCACCCAAGTTGCACCCGTCTCTCCTCCCCACTACATGGTTCATGAAAGCCGGACTCTTCCTGTCTCGATCACTGCTGAACCCCAAAAAGGGCCAGGCATCTAGCAGCTGCTCCAAAAATTTGGGTTGACTGTAGGAACAATGCTATTTCTTTCTTTCTCACTCTTATTCAGGATTGTGCCAAGAACTCCCCAGGTTGCAATGTAATTCGATAAATGTAAATATTAATTGAGTTTTGTTGTGATGAGGACTTAGGCTTTGAAGGTAACAGACTTGGTTCAGATCTTGGTTCTGCCACTCCATAGCTGTTTGGCTTTGGGAAAATTACTAAACCTCTCTGAGATTATTTCCTCCTTTGTAAAGTGGGGATAAATCTATCTGAGCCAGCAGAGCACCTGCATGAGAGATGTGCACTAAATATTGGTCTTTCTCACTCTCTTACGCCATCTCTCTGTTTTTCCCAGAGAAGCTGTACAGAAGCATATAGTACTTTTTTAAAAATAGTTAACTAATTAATTAATTAATTTGTTTTTGGCTGCGTTGGGTCTTCGTTGCTATGCGCAGGCTTTCTCTAGTTGCGGCAAGCGGGGGCTACTCTTTGTTGCGGTGCGCGGGCTTCTCATTGCGGTGGCTTCTCTTGCTGCGCTTGTTGTGGAGCACCGGTTCTAGGCGCGCGGGCTTCAGTAGTTGTGGCCTGCAGGCTCAGTAGTGGTGGCGCATGGGCTTAGCTGCTCTGCGGCATGTGGGATCTTCCCTGACCAGGGCTCGAACCCATGTCCCCTGCCTTGGCAGGCAGATTCTTAACCACTGCTCCACCAGGGAAGTCCGATATAGTACTTTTTAAAGAGGGGTTTGAATTTATTTCAGATTGTATACATTTTTCTTGTAGCAAAGATTATTCCACTATAGAAACATAAAGACGCAAAACCACTCCAAATGCAGTATTCTATGGGTTAGATATTATCAGTCACATTTTATAAGTAATTGGGCAAATGCCAAAGCACTAGGTACTGGGGAGTAAGAAGACTAAAATCTGGGGTGCCCCCCACCCCAATTTCAAGAGCAGGGTGTGCTTTTCAAATCCATGTTTCATCTGGTCTTTGTTTCTCATCCATCCTCTGTGTCTGCCTTTCTCAAGAAGGCTCAGATCCTCGGCTTTCACACCCTCCCGGCTGGCTGTGCCCCAGCTCCCGGCCTGGAACCTCTGCGTGCCTGGGTGTGCCTGCTCCCCCTGTGCATCACCAGCTTGGCCAGGGAGCTGCTGTATCGTGCACTGCTTGCTGTACCCAGAGTACCTGGACCCTTCTGGTACATGAAGTGCACCCTCCTCACCACGTGTGCAGCCCATCCCCTTACCTTATATCCTGCCTCTAAGCCAGGCTTGGGGGTGACTACAGTGTGCATTCAGCTGTGTGAGGTGCTGGGATCAAAGTGAAGTTCCCAACTTTTGAAGTTGCAGGCTTGAGGGGCACACAGTGATTTCGAGTCGGGTCACCTGACTTAAAGGGGGGACTGATTGATTTAAAGCCAAGGCAGCTGACTTAAAGCCTGCCTCCCTCAGCTGCAGGACGAGACCAACTTTGGCGGTGCACGGGTTCGCTCCAAGCCAGCACTGCTGTTCAGGAAGAGCTTCCAGTCGCCCTTTAGTGCAGGGGGACTTGGTCCATTGTCTTGCCCCTGCCCTCAGAGGGGGGTCACCTGCTCTTCTGGAGAATCAGGGAGGGGGAAGTGCAGAGTCCCAGCTGGAGTTGCGGCACCCCTTGTCTGATGGCAGGGAAAGGGGGACGGGGCTGTGTGGTGTCCTGGGGCTGGACTCAGCAGGTCGACTCAGCCTCTCAGGCAACTAACCTCCCCCCCCACCACAAACACACACTCCACAAGAGTTTCCAATAATATGTAATTGCGCCTTAGGTTCTCGGTCTTCAAACTCATACCCAGGCTCCCAGGTCCCTTGATTCAGCCAATTCCTCTGTGCTCTTTCTTCTATTAGATACAGTCCCAGAGGGAGGGGCTGGGGGATGGGACTGGAGGGATGCCGGCAGCACTGGCGTCAGCTGACTAAAGAGATCCGGGGCCTGCGCTATCACACATGTGCGAGGACCCTTAAGGCAGAATCGAGGGGGCCAGTTAGAGGCAATCCTTGCTGCCTCAAGTGAGTATGGATCACCGTCGGGTGGGGAGCACGCTGACCCCTGAGAAGTACTGTTACGAGGATGTGTTCCTCCCTCGGCTTCAAGGACGTGGGTGGGCTTCAGGGCTCCAGTTCCCCTCCAGGCCTCCAGGTCCGACTGCACCGCAGCGGCCTTGCAGACCCGCCTTCCTGTCCCAGAACTTGCCAGGCTCCAGGAAGAATCCAGACTGCAGAGATGGTGCCTGAGCGCTCCAGCTTTAGAAGTGCTGTCCCTGGGGACCCAACAGTGGAGGGAGGGAGGGTGAAGGGAGTGGGGGTGGGGTGGGGTCGGGAGGGGTGGCTGCCCTGGGAGACGTTGAGAGAGAAATATCGCCCCCCACAACCCCTGCCCCTGCAACTGACCCATTGATGCCATAGGATCTCAGGGCCTTTAAGTCAGAGATGCCTCTGCTTCTTTACTCCTGTGCTCAAAACGATGCAAAACCAACTCTTCATCCTCTTGCTGCCTTGCCAGGACTTTTAAAGCACGGTTCTTTTGAAGCCCTCGTTCCCTAAACTGCAGTTTGGAGCTGTCCCAGCTATTTAAAAGTGTTCTCCTTAAACTGAGACTAAATCCTACTCTTTTGGAAAAACGGCCTTCACTTCACTGGAGATCGTCTTTTCTGCCCATTCCTTCCGTCTACTGCCCTCTTAAGAACCCCTGTGCTCAACGAGCTTGGTGATTTATTTTTTGCTTGATGTCAAAAAGAAATCTTCCCCATGCACCCCAAAAAGCTTTCCTGGAACATAGGTGTTTCACAACCATGACAGTGTTTTGCAGTTAGTATACACTGGGTAGACTGCCTAGCAATCCCTCCAAGAGCCAGAGGTGAGCAAACCTTTACTTATTTGATTGGATGCCCTTCAAGTTTCGGAAGGTCCCATTCTTATGACCCAGCAGGTGAGACAGAGCCCTGGGTGGCTGTGGCTGTGATTAGATAACTTCTGATGATTTTATTTCCCTTGCTGAGCCACTGCTTCTAGGTTAAATTCATTTTATTACCTGTCCATTTTTAAAGAAAGGCTGACAAAGTCACTGTAAGCGGTCAGGAGTCTGAACTCAGGGTTGGTCAAAGGTACTCACAGGGAGGAAGGTGGATAAAAATAGGTGGGTAAAATAGGAGGGTTGGCAAGTACAGCCAGGACACCCGTGTTCATTGTGCATACTAATAAAGGCCAGAATCTCCTCATTTATCTCTGGTGGGAAGTTCTGATGGTATCACAGGATCAAACTCAAATCATATTCAAACTAGGGGATTTCCCTGAGCATAAAAGGAAGTATCCGTCCCTAGCAGGAGTCGCTGCAGAGGAATAAAGACGTAGATGTAGAGAACGGACCTGAGGACACAGGGAGGGGGAAGGGTAAGCTGGGATGAAGTGAGAGAGTGGCATGGACATATATATACGCTACCAAAGGTGAAATAGATAGCTATTGGGAAGCAGCTGCATGTAGCACAGGGAGATCAGCTCGGTGCTTTGTGACCACCTAGAGGGGTGGGATAGGGAAGGTGGGAGGGAGACACAAGAGGGAGAGGATATGGGGATATATGTATATGAATAGTTGATTCATTTTGTTATACAGCAGAAGCTAACACAACAAGGTAAAGCAATTATACTCCAATAAAGACGTTAACAACAACAACAAAAAAACCCCCAAAATCTAAGTCAATCAAGCCAACGGAGACAATGTATGTGTTTACAGTTCAAGAAATCCACAAGGGAATCCTTTGTTCTGTAGGCAATGAATGGTCCATTCGAAAAGGAAAAAAACTTTCTAAAATGTTGTCTTTCCATTTATTGTTCAGAACATCATTTTTATACCTCTGCATTTCTTACTATTCAAAGCCAAGTCACGTGAGTTACACGGAAGCAGCTGATTGATTTAAAGTTGGGTCATGTGATTTAAAAACCAGTGGCAGTTGATTGATTTAAATCCCGGTCATATGACATGAGGAGGGGGTGCTAAAAACTGCGTTTTCATCTCTGGCTCAGAATATCATATTTACCTTGGTTTTTCTTATGATTTAGAAAACTTGAGCTGTCTCTCCTTGGAATCATCAGGAGAAAAATACAGTATTTCAGGTTCATTCTTGAAACCGGCTTCTCACGGTTAAGGTGTATTGGCTAAAAGATCTTCCTTCTTCAACAGATTCCAAACCTCTGAAAGACACTTCATTATAATTGGAGAAAAAAGAAGAATGCATTCAGGCCAGCAGCTGCAGGAGGCCAAGGCAGCCCCCAGGACTAGGGAAGGAGGAGGAGGAAGGGCTGAGAGTTGCCACTAGAGCAGACAACCTCCAGAGGGCGCTGAAGCACCGGCAGAGCCCACCTGCCACTCCCAGTTTGGCACTCCAGGGTCAGATTTGGGTTTGGAGATGGGGTTGCTGTAACCCCAAGGAGGTGAGCAGAGAGGAGGAGTTGATTACTGGTCTCCTCTGACTCTCTGACCCAAATTGCCTGGCTTCACAGGGGGGACAGAGTTTTGCTTTCAGCAAACTGATGGGGCACTTCCAGGCTGGTCGGGTTGCGCAGTGGCCCGACAGCCTGACAGGCTGACTGCGGTGTGACCGCCCTTTGTTTCTCCAGAATCCGTACATCAGGAGGTGCATGGGTGCGGGAGCCCATTCACCGCCCCTCCCCCCAAGGGGGACGGCACCTTCCCTGGCTGTACCCTATGATCACCAGGTACTTGAAATGAATGCAAGTTTTTTGACTTCAAGGAAAAGCTCACATAACCGTTTCTTCCTCATAATGTGTGGGATTTACTATAATGGAAGGACATTAGAAAGAACAGGTAGAAAACTCACCTGTTGGTCTCCATGTAGGAGTTTATTTTGCATGAATCCCTCCTACATGAGTAGATAGCAGAGGTTTATTTTTGTTCCCGTGTGTGTAGTTGTGGCAGAGGATGTAGGTATGGTGATTTGAAGCCCTCAAAGAAATATTCTCAGAACTCTCAAGATTTCTCTTGATCGGAACCGAAAGAGACCTGGAAAAGGAGGAAAAGAAAAGGAGGAGGGAGAACGCATGACTGTTTCTCAGTAAATTCACCTTCCTGGTTGATTGTTCTGTCTTCTCATTTCTTTTAACTTCTATGTATGTCTAATGGAATAATGTAGAAAGGCTGATTTTTATGCTTTAAAAGATTTTACATCACAAGGAAACTAGAAGTGGCTAACAGAACTTATTCAAATCAATTTTACCTAGAGACTTTGATATTAAATTTGTATACTAAAATGGGTTGATCCCAATTTTCTCTTTCTTTTTGAGTGAATATTTGTACCATATTTTTCTAGATAATAATTTATCCTAGATACACAAAATTGTGAGAATGGGTACCATTTTTTACCACTTAAATGATTTCTTTTAAATGAAGAGATTGTACACTTTAAATGCCAATGTTGTGTCTTACGTGTTGTTTTTTAATTCCTTGATTTCCAAAACTTGTGTTTATTTCATTGATTTCTACCTAATAATCTGTGTCTCCCCTTTATTGTTTCTTACTTTATATTTTATTGATCTATAGTTAATTTACATTATTATATTAGTTTCAGAGGTACAGCATAGTGATTCATAAATGTTTAGGTTCTTCTCCATTTATAGTTATTATAAAAGAGTGGCTATATTCCCCATGCTATACAGTACATCACTGTAGATTATTGATTTTATACATAGTGGATTGTACCTCAAAATCTCCTACTACTATTTTGCTCCTCCACCCTATCTCTCCCTGCTGGTAACCACTAGTCTGTTCTATAATCTGTGAGTCTGTTTTTTTGTTGTTGTTGTATTCAATTTTTTAGATGCCACGTGTAAGTGATAACATACCATGCTTGTTTTCTCATAACATACCATGCTTTTTTTCTCATAACATGCCATGCTTGTTTTCTCCGTGGCTTATTTTACTAAGCATAATACCCTCCAAATCCATCCATGTTCTTGCAAATGGCAAAATTTCATTTTTTGCTGAAGTCATCATAAAAAATCTTTTTTATCCACTAAGCTATGATGACCACTTAGTTTGACTCTATATCTTGGATATGGCAAATAACACTGTTATGAACATTGGTGTGCAGTTATTTTTTTTTTGAAATAGTGTTTTTGTTTTCTTCTGATATACCCAACAGTGAAATTGCTGGATATTATGGTAGTTCTATTTTTAGTTTTTTGTGGAACCTCCATTCTGCTTTCCACAGTAGCTGCACTACTTCACATTCACATCAAGAGTGTACAAGAGTTTCCCTTTCTCCACATCCTCACTAACCTTTGTTATTTGTGATCTTTTTGATGACAGCCATTCTGACAAGACTGAGGTGATATATCTCATAGTTTTGATTTGCATTTTACTGCCGATTAGCTATGTTTAGCATCTTTGTGAGTTCTGGCTGTCTATATGTAGTTTTTCCTTGGAAAAAATGTCTATTTAGGTCTTCTCATTTTTTTAAAAAAAAAGGTTTTGGGTGTTTTTTTTTGATATTGAGTTGTATGTGCTGTTTCTGTAGTTTAGACATGAACCCTTGCTTGGTCATCTTTTTTGATGTTAACCTCTTATCATGTGCAAATATTGTCTCTCCTTCAGCAGGTTGTCTTTTCACTTTGTCTTTGGTTTCCTTTGCTGTGCAAAATCTTTTAAGTTTAGTGAAGTCCCATTTGTTTATTTTTGCTTTTGTTTCATTTGCCTTAGTAGACTGAACCTGAAACTGTTGCTATCATTTATGTTGAAGAATGTTCTATATTTTCCTCTAGGGGTTTTATGGTTTCTGGTCCTACATTTAGGTCTTTATTCAGTTTTGCATTTATTTTATATATGGTGTGCTAAAATAATCTAATTTTATTCTTTTCCATGTAGCTGACCAGTTTTCCCAGTACCACTTATTGAAGAGACAGTTTTTTTCTCCATATTGCCTGCTTTGTCATAAATCAAAGTGTGTGGGCTTATTTCTGGGATCTCTATTCTATTCCAGTGATCTTTGTGTCTGTTTTTGCTCTGGTACCTTTCGCTTTGATTACTGTCGCTTTGCAGTATAGTCTGAAGTCAAGGTGCATGATGCCTCCAGCTGTGTTCTTTCTCAAGATTGTTTGGCTATTTGGGGTGTTTGTGTTTCTATACAAATTTTAAAATTACTTTTTCAAGTTCTGTGCAAATGCTTTGGTATTCTGATAGGGATTGCATTAAATCTGTAGATTGTCTTTGGTAGTATGGTTATTTTAACAGTATTAATTCTTCCAGTCCATGCACATGCTATACTTTTCCATCTTTTTGTGTTGTCTTCAACTTCTTTCACCAATGGCTGATAGATTTCTGAGCACATGTCTTTTACCTGCTTAGGTGTGTTTATTCCTAGGTATCTTATTCTTTTTGATGTCATTGCATATGGTATAGTTTTCTTAATTTTTCTTTCTGACAGCTTTGAGTTTTGTTTTTTCTTCTTTTTCTAATTCCTTCAGGTGTAGTGTTAGGTTGTTTATTTGATATTTTTCTTGATTCCTAAGAATACGCTTGTATCACTATAACTTCCCCCTGTGAACTGCGTTGGCTGTGTCCCATAGATTTTGGATCATTGTGTGTTCATTTTCATTTGTCTTGGGTATTTTTAGAATCCCTCTTTAATTTCTTCAGTGTTCCTTTCTTCCCCTTTTATTCCCTTCATCTGTGATGGGAGGACTATCTTTAATATTATGTTTGGATTTCTTTCAGTTTTGTGTATGTGTGTGTGTGTGTGTGTGTGTGTGTGTGTGTGTGTGATTATTTAAGTTGCTGAGCTCTTAATTTCACATGGACACTAACAACCCTGCATTGTTACTCTGCTCCCCCACAGTTACTGAATTTGACCTTATATTTTACATCTACTTGTTTTGTGTGTCCCTTAACTTCTTATTGTGAATATAGATGATTTTATTACTGTTTTCTTTCATCCTTCCTATTAGCTGTGTCCATGGTTGATTTACTACCTCTGTTGAATATTTGCCTTAACCAATGAGGTTTTTCCTTTAGTAAGTTTCCTTTCCTAATTTTTATGTTTCAATCGTGACCTTTTCTTTTTCACTTAGAAAAGCCCCTTTAAGATTTCTCATAAAGCTGGTTTGGCGATGCTGAGCTCTTTTAGTTTTGCTTCTCTGTAAAACTTTAGATCTCACCATCAAATCTGAAGGAGAGCCTTGCTGGGTAGAGTATTTTTGCTTATAGGCTTTTCCCTTTCATGACTTTAAATATACCATGCCACTCCCTTCTGGCATGCAGAGGTTATCCTGAAAAGTCAGCAGATATCTTTATGCAATTTCCCATGTTTGGAACTTGTTGCTTTTCCTTTGCTCCTTTTAATAGTGTCTTTTTATCTTTATTTTTTTTTTCCATTTTAATTACAATGAGTCTTGGTGTGGTCCTCTTTGGGTTGATCCTGTTTTGGCCTTACTGTGTTTACTGGACTTGGATGTCTGTTTTCTTTCCCAGGTTAGGGAAGTTTTCAACTCTTATGTCTTCAGGTATGTTCTACACTGCTTTCTCTTTCCTTTTTGCTTCTGGGACCAGTATAATGCAAATATTAGTACACTTGATGTTGTTTCACAAGTCTGTTCAACTTTCCTCATTTCATTTTAATCTACTGTTTTACCGTTCATCTTCAGTGATTGCCAGTACTCTGTCCTTCAGTTTTCTGATTCATTCCTCTGTATCATTTAGTCTACAGTAGTTTCCTTTAATGTATTTTTCATTTCAGTTATTGTATTCCTCATCTCTGTTTTGTTGTTCTTTAATGGTCTAACTCTTTTTAAAAACATTCTAACTTCTTGCTCTGGTCGTCCATTCTTCTCCTGGGTTCTTTGATCATCTTTACAGTCATTACCTTGAACCCTTTGTTGAGGAGACTGGCTATCTCCACTTCACTTAGATCTTCTTCTGAATTCTTATCTTGGTCCTTCATTTGGATCGTGTTTCTGTGTCACCTCATTTTTCTTAACTTCCTGTTTTTATTGCTATGTGTGTAGTAGGTTCGTTACATTTCCTGACCTTGGGGAAGTGGCCTTTTGTAGGAGATGTCCTATGGGTCCCAGCAGCCCCCTCTCCCCTGGTCACTAGAGCTGTATATTCTAGGTGTACCCCCTATGTGGGTTGCTTGGGCTCTTCTGCTGTGGTGGGCTGACTACTGTGGGTAGTCTGGTAGGCTTGGCTGCCCCCAGACTGCTTGTTTGCCAGGCTCTGCCTTGTATGGAGGCTGTCTGTGCTGCTTGTTGAGACTAAATCATAAGGCAGCTGGCTGCACAACTCTGGGGGACACCAAGTCTGGTGCTGGTTCACTTATGGGTAGAATTGCAGTCCAGGGGATATCAGGGCTAGTGCCCAGTCACTGGTTCTGGGGCTATGCTGGCTACCGGGAGGAAGAGACAGGTTCTGCGCTCTGGATGCAGGGCCCAGGAGCCACAGAGTTGGTGTTGGATCACCGTTCCTGACACAGCTCTCTGCAGGGTCGGGGGTATCCCTAATCTTGTGTTGGCATTCTGATGGGCAGGGTCAGGACCCAGCTGAGTCCATGGCTGCTTCTGGCCTGCAATTAAGTGGCCTGGTTACACAGGCTGCTGGGCTGTGGTATTCCTGGAGCTGGTGTGTGCCTGTTGGTGTATGAGCCTGATCCCACTGCTAGAGCAGGTTTGCTGTTGGGTAGGTCCAAGCTCCATCCAGTCCCTGTGCAGTTATCATCTGCCGATGGTGAGGCTGACTCCAAGGCCAGAGCAGGCTCACTTGTCAGAGGGGCCAGGGACTCTGGGGCTGGTGCCTGTCCACTGAGGTGTGGAGGCTGGTCCTGGGGCTTTTGGTGGCTGGACCCATGTCCAGGGGCAGCTGTGCACTGAGAGGATCTGAAGGCAGCCTGTTTGCTGGTGGATGGGGCTATGCCCCTGCTCAGTTAGTTGCTTGGCCTGCAGCATCCTAGTACCGGTGTCTATAGTCTGGTGGAAATGGGTGGGGCTCGGTCCTGAGGCTGATAAGCTAGAGGGAGGATTCTGAAATTATGCTTGCTGGTACCAGCGTCCACGAGGTAGAAGGAGCTCCCCCGAATGGCTGCTGCCAGTGTCTCTGTCCCTGAGGCTGTGCTGTAGTTGCCTCTTGCCTCTCTGGGAGACTCTCCAAGATCAGGAGGTAGGTGTGACCCGGGATCCTTTCAAATGACTGCTTCTGTTCTGATTCTCAGATCATGTGGGATTTTGTGAGCATCTTTTAAGAGTGGAATCTCTATTTCCCACAACCCTCTGGCTCTCTGGAAAATAAGCACTACTGGTCTTCAAAGCCCAACTTTCTAGGAACTCTTCTTTCCAGAACAGGATCCCTGGGCTTGGGAGCCTGATGTTGGCCTCATACCCCTTGCTACCTGGGAGCACCTGTGAAATTGTAATTATTCTCCCATTTGTGGGCCACCCACTTGGTGGTATGGGTCTTGACTCTATTGAGATTTAGCCCTTCCTTTCTGTCTTGTCGAGGTGCCTTCCTTCTATCTTTAGCTGTAAAACATCTTTTATGGTAGGTCCCGGGCTTTTTCATCAATTGCTGTTCTGTAAACTGTTGTGACTTTGGTGTGCCCATGAGAGGCATCAAGCTCTGGGTCTTTGAATGCTACCATGTTGGACAATCTCTCTACTTCATTCTTAAATCATATTATTTAAGTTTTCTTAGTATCTTATTTGATTAGCGACAGTTTGAAATTTATTACCACTCATGTTTACTTAGCCTGTTTAAAAAAAATGAATAGTGTGCATTCATTCAGTTTGAAATGAAGGTAGTGACCTGTGAATTTCCATACCTCAAAAATCAAGGATAGGACAAAAGCCTTTTCTACTTGTGTTACCCTCAAACTCTGCACCCCACCCCAGCCTGGGGATTAACCTCTTGCACCCATGCTCACCTTCTGTTTTCGGACCGTTAACCATCATTGCATCTGTATGTGTGTTGACAAAGTGAACTCTAGTCTTTGCAGTTGTTGTGTTTTGTTTTTTTGGTTTAGGGAACAGTCCTACTATGAATGTACATTTACTGCTCTACTGAAGTTCATATATAAACCTGTCAAACACATTACCAGAATTAGAATTGCTTGTATATACACTTGGATAAATTTTAGAGATAATGGTAGAACAGAAGTAAATTGTATTTCAAATGCCACAGTATTCTCACACCATGAAAACCCTTCCCTTTTTTATATATTTGTGTGTAGTTTATCTTTATGCCCATACTATATTACCCAGAGATGGGTAAGTGTTATGTTTCTTGCTGGCACATTTACCGTATTGTTCAAAGTCAGGCGTTTAGTGGTTTTAGCATGATCCTATTTCCATGAACTCGCAAATACAAGATCTTCTCTCACACTGTCTTTTACTCCCTGCTGTTTTATATTGCCCTCCTAATTCTCAGTCCTGGTCTTTCTTTATGTTCTTCATCAACCTGGATAGGTTATACTATTTTCTCCCTTATTCAAGTCCAATAGAATAGAATAGAACACCCAGAAATAAACCCTGATATATGGCCAAATGATTTTTGACAAGTTGCCAAGACTTTTCAAAGCAGAAAGGATAGTATTTTCAACACATGGTGCTGAGAAGTCTTGTGGTCAACATGCAAAAGAAGGAAGATGGACCCTTACCTAATATCATATGCAAAAATTAATGAAAACGTATCAAGAAACTAAATATAAGACCTAATAAAATAAAAAGTCTTAGAAGAAGATACAGGACAAGAGCTTCATGATATTGGATTTGGCAGTGTTTTCCTCAATGTGAAACGAAGGAACAGCAAAGGTACAGCTAACGAAAAAAATAAACAATTTGCAGTACATAAGTTAAAAAAATGTGTATCAAAGAAATGTAAACAGAATAAAATGGCAAACCACAAGATGGGAGAAAATATTTCAGAGCCATCTATCTGACAAGAGATGTCTATTCAGAATATACAGAGAACTCCTACAACTGAACAAAAAGCAAACACCCTGATTCAAAAATGGATAAAAGACTTGAATAGATGGTTCTTCAGAAAGATGTACAAATGACTAAGCACTTGAATAGATGCTCCATATCACTAAATGCATGTTTATATATTTGTGTGCATGCATACACACACACATACACAAGCAGAAAACAACTATTGGTGAGGATGTGAGGGAGTTGGAACCATTGTGCTATGTCAGAGGGAAGGCAGAATGATACAGCTGCTTTGCAAAAGAGTATGGCAATTTTTCAGATATTGAAAAATAGAGTTACTACATGATCCAGGAGTTTTACTATGAAGTATACCCAAAGGTATTGAAATCAGGGTCCTAAAGAAATATTTGTACTCCAGTGTTTAGAGCAGTAATAATCACAGCAGCTAAAATATGAAAGCAACCTAAGTGTTCATCCAATAGTTCCTGGATAAGCAAAGTGTGGTATACCCATATAATACAATATTATTCAGTGTTAAGAAGGAAAAGATCTAGGAATATGCTACAACATGGATGAATCTTGAGGAAATTTAGCTACCCAAAATGCCATTTTTGTGACTTTTAGTGAGTCATAACGATACAACTACTTATTTCAATTATATGGGGTACTTAGTGTAGTCAAAACCATAGAAATTGGGAGGGTAATGATGCTTTTCAGGTGGTTATGGAACAAAAAGGAAAGTTATGTTTAAAGGATATAGAGTTACAGTTTTAAAACGTAGAAAAGAATTAGAAAGATAAATGGTGATGTTGATCGCCCAATAATATGAATGCATTTAATATCACTGAACGGTGCACTTTATAATAATTAACATGTTATATTTTATGTTATTTGATTTTACCAACATACAAAATTGGGAAAGAATGTAATATCAGGAAAGGGAGTGGACCTGGGATAGAGCAGAGAGTAATCAGAAGGGTGAGACACTGCATATGTTGAAGAAGAAGAGCTGAGAGTCTTCATTGGCCAGAAGAGACTTTATAAAAAAGAAAAAAAAAATTACTCTGAGGGTGTATTAGATAGATATCTGTGGGTGTGCTGCTATCTCCCATGGGTTATCTTAAAGAGTCTTTAATAAAGTCCATAAGGCTTGCTGAGGCTTTTTAAAAAACTGGATTCCCTAGGAGATAATTAGAGGGTGGTACTTAAGTCTATGTCTAGGTTGACAGATTTTGCAGGGAAGACGAACCTGAGAACAGTGGAGGTCTTAAGAGTGTAAGTACATGGAAATTAGAAAAAAAAAATAATAAAGGGAATTGGGAAAACTTTGGACTTCGAAGGTCATGTATTATTACTGAGTCAGACCTGAGGTTTCTAAGGAGTTATATACACAGTTGCTATTTGGATTACTTGTTGATAAAGATAAGTGGAAAAACTAGAGTCGTTCCCAAGTGTAGGCAAGATATAATGAGAGGATGGAGGTGGAAAGTAGGGAGACCCAGAGAAAAGTGGGAAGGTCATATTGGGCCAAGATGGTGGTAATGTCCAACAGAACAGACGGTAGGACAGACTATGGATTCACCTTTTTTATTTCGCCTCCCCCCCTCATCCTTAATAATTCTTTGGGAATATTTCACTGCTCTGTGATGCAGGTACAGAATTCGAGTGAGGAGGCTACACCTTCAGTGTCCAGCTGTCTGAGTCCTCAGTGTGCTTCAAATGATGGAGAACTATTGCTTCTTTATGAGCAGGGTTAGTACCTCGTAGCTAAGCTTAAGCTCGAGCTTATGCAATATTGATTCCATTTTATCTATACTGTTGGCATGGAGGTTCCTCCTCCTCTTTTCTTGAACATTATGAAATGAATTTATATTTCTCAGTATTTGGGTATATCAGATAAATTAATTAAGTAAAGGAATCTTATATATTGCTCCCTGCATAGTTTGCTCTTGCTTGTTTCTCTTTTACCTTTACTAAATTAGCACAGGGAGAGACCTTGAAATGTTCTAATCAGGAGAGAATAGAACATCATATTTCTAGAGAGGTTGGTTGGACAGAGCAGCGGTCCCAGTGAGAATCCAAGCTTCTGTTTCTACTTGCAAGTGTACCTGTGTAGAATAGAGGGCTCCAGGAAATATTCTAGAATATAACAATGTCCCTGCGGGAGATCATTAAGAGAGGCAGGATCTGGTACCAGATCAGTGTACTGTGACATGTTTGTCAGTCATCTGATGTGAGATCCTCGGAGCCAATCCCATATGGTAGGGCTGAGTGCAGAGTGATGAAGAACCTGTGAAAGCCTCTGATTGCATGTTAAAGATGAAGCTCTGATTTCGGGGAGAATTTTCTTACCTGACTGAATGTCACCCTTCGGTGGGGATGAGATTCTGTGCTTTTCCTCTGTTGATGACCACTGACTGAAAATCATTAGAGGATCATGTCTAGAAAGCATTCTTTATTTAATTTCTTAAAGAAGAAAGCATAGAAAACATTTTTATCCACTTTCAAATTGAGGATCAAGGGGAATGACATCAGTGAAAATGTCAGAGTAGGGAGCTCTGGTTTGTGTCCATCCCCAGAAACACTGACATACGTGGTAAAACCTGTCAAAATGACCGTATCAACACATGTAAGTTTTCTTTTCTTTTCACGCTGTAGATTTATCTTTCATTGAAACTTTACTTACTACAGGATGTGGAGAATAAACAAGGAAGTAGAAACTGTATTTCCTGATGAGAGAATCACTAAGTCACATTAGCTGTTCTGAGCTCTGCCTTACTCACCGTGACTCTAATTAAAACAAACAAAACACTTTTTTTTTTGGTAACTCAGTTCTGACATTTCCTCGTTAAAGACAAGGTAGCAGATACAGACTTAGATCTACCAGAATTGAACAAACTTTTGATTGTACCTGTGTTGAACATATGAGCATGACCTGCTACAAATCTTCATTATACTTATTGCCACAACGGACAAATTCCCTTTTTCCACTCCTGATATGTTGCATGTAAGGAATGCATAGGTCACTAACCCCGGTTGGTCACAGGTAAACTCTGCCACAAGGATTACTGCATGTTTTCCTGCTGGAAGACCACACATCCTCGAGGATCATGCCTGCAGAGTATCTGGGCTCTTCTTTTTTTCTGGATAAAGTTTAGATAATCACCTAATTTTATGAGAAATATATAAATTGTATTTGCATATTCTTCAGGTTTTTATTTATCCATTCTCTTTCAAGTCCTAAGTGCAAATATTAAAGTGATTTCCAAGAGGGTGGTAAATAAGACAGCTACATTTATGCTCCAAAATTAGCAATAAATCATAATACAATCGTGAATGCATTAATGTGTGATTAATATGTAGATACTTATGTAAATGCAAGTTTAGTAATGTTTTGTGGAGAGCTTCAGAATCTAGGTATTAAAAAAAAAAAAAAAAAGAAGAAGAAGGAGTTCTTGAAACTCTCAGGGAATTATAGAGAAGCCTTTGTGTCTATAAATATCATTCTGAAATAATGCATATTCTCAGAAATAAACTAGGCATAACATTGTAGGAAAAAACTTCATGAAGTGAAAGAACATGTGAGATGGCCATACAAGAAAAAGAATATTCTCAGAGAATAATGAACAGTGTGGAGTTCAGCAGAAGGGTCATACACATTCAGAGAGCAAACCTTTGGAGAGCCTAATTGTGAGTTCCTCATATTTCATCTTTGGAGACACGGTAGTCATTTGAAATATGATGTTATAAGATGACGTTAACATACTTAAATACTTTCGTTTAGAAATGACCACTTAGAACCAGAGTAAATGAAAGAGAACACAAAATTATGTTTATGTTGATTTTTAAAGACCTCAGGTGAGTGCTGATTATTTAAAAATACATGATGTCTTTCACGGCAAAGCAAAGGAGCTGTTGGCAGTGGAGGATTACTGGACTCAATGTCAATATTATGATATAGTATGAGTGTGTTTCGTGTTTGGTAATTGCAATCATTGTTGCCTTTGTTGTGGTCATCCATTTACAGTGCTTGGTGTCAGTTGATTTATCTCTTGTAAAAATAAAGTATCGTCTGTGTGTGTGTGAAAAACAACATACATGATGTCTTGACTAAAGTTGTATGGAATTTGAGATCTGGAAAAAAGCATTTCTTTTCTTTAATGCTAGGATGATAATTGGACATTTTTGCAAGAAACAGATTTCAGGATGCAAATCTCGTGTCTCTAAGGTGGGAAGCCAGTTCATGGCGGAACATTCTATTAAACTTGTGTGAGTGGAGAAATATTTCTTTGGAAGGAAGAGGTCACGAATCCATTTTTAATAGTTGATGGTTTATAGTATACCGAATGAGCAAAATGGCTATTTCTGAACTTTAGAAAAGAATAATATATTTTTTCTGCATTTATATTATGAAGCTGATGTAAAATATCAAAAATTCTTTATTTTGAAAAGCAATGTAATCAATTTGACATAATTCATATACATTGAACCTGTGGTACACACACACAGTAAAACTTGCATTCAGAAAATTTTTTGCACTTAAGAAATATTTTCAAGTGTAGTTGATTTACAAGGTTGTGGGTTTTTTAAATACATGTTTATTGGAGTATACTTACTTTATAACGCTGTATTAGTTTCTGCTTTACAACAAAGTGAATCAGCTCTATGTATACATATATTCCCCATATCCCCCCCTCTTGAGCCTCCCTCCCACACTCCCTATCCCACCCCTCTGGGGGACATAAAGCACCGAGCTGATTTCCCTGTGCTATGCGGCAGCTTACCACTAGCTATTTTACTTTTGGTAGTGTATATATGTCAGTGCTACTCTCTCACTACGTCCCTGTCTCCCCTTGCCCCCTGTGTCCTTAAGTCCATTCTCTACATCTGTGTCTTTATTCCTGCCCTGTCACTAGGTTCGTCGGTACCATTTTTCTAGATTCCATATAGATGTGTTAGCGTACGGTACTTGTTTTTCTCTTTCTGACTTACTTCACTCTGTATGACAGATTCTAGGTCCAACCACCTCACTGCAAATAACTCAATTTTGTTCCTTTTTATGGCTGAGTAATACTCCATTGTATAGACGTGCCACATCTTCTTTATATATTCATCTGTCGATGGACATTTAGGTTGCTTCTATGTCCTGGCTATTGTAAATAGTGCTACAGTGAACATTGTGGTACATGTATCTTTTTGAATTATGGTTTTCTCCGGGTATATGCCCAGTAGTGGGATTGCTGGGTCATATGGTAGTTCTATTTTTAGCTTTTAAGGAATCTCCATACTGTTCTCCATAGTGGCTGTATCAGTTTACATTCCCACCAACAGTTCAGGAGGGTTCCCTTTTCTCTACACCCTCTGCAGCCTTTATACACTGTTGTATTAATTTCTGCTGTGCAGCAAAGTGATTCAGTTTTATATCTATCTATCTATATATCTATCTATATCTATATATCTATATCTATATATCTATATACCTATATATATTCTTTTCCATTATGGTTTATCACAGGATATTGAATATAGTTTCCTGTGCTATACAGTAGGTCTTTGTGGGTTGTCCATCCTATGTAGAATAGTTTGCTTCTGCTATTCCAAAACTCCCAATCTTTCCTTCACTCTCTCCTTGGCAACCACAACTCTCTTTTCTATATCTGTGTGTTTCTTTCTGTTTCGCTGACATGTTCATTTGTGTCCTGTTTTCGATTCCACATATAAGTGATATTATACGGTATTTGTCTTTCTCTCTCTGACTTACTTCACTTAGTATCATTATCTCTAGGTCCATCCATGTTGCTGCAAATGGCATTATTTCATTCTTTTTTATGTCTGAGTAATATCTATTGTATACGTATACCACACCTTCTTTATACATTCACTTTTCAATGAACATTTAGGTTGTTTCCATGTCTTGGCTGTTATAAATAGTGCTGCTATGAACATAGGGTTTCACGTATCTTTTTGAATTATAGTTTTGTCTAGATATATGTCCACAAGTGGGATTGCTAGATGAGATGGCAACTCTCTTTATAGTTTTTTTGAGGAACCTCCATACTGTTTTCCATAGTGGCTGCACCAACTTACATGGCCACCGACAGTGTAGAAGGGTTCCCTTTTCCCCATACCCCCTCCAGCATTTGTTAATTGTAGGTTTTTTTTTAATGATGGCCATTCTGATCAGTGTGAAGTGATACCTCATTGTAATTTGGATTTGCGTTTCTCTAATAATTAGTGATGATGAGCATCTTTTCATGTGCCTATTGGTTCTCTGTATGTCTTCTTTGGAGAAATGTTTATTTAGGTCTTCTACCCATTTTTCCATTGAGTTATTTGTTATTTTGTTATTGAGTTGTATGAGCTGTTTGTATAGTTTGGAAATTAAGCCCTTGTCATTCTCATCATTTGCTAATATTTTCTCCCAGTCCATAGGTTGTATTTTCATTTTGATTATGGTTTCCTTTGCTGTGCAAAAGCTTATAAGTTTGCTTAGTTCCTGTTTCTTTTTTGCTCTTACAGTAAGTCCCCTACATATGAACAAGTTCTGTTCCAAGAGTGCGTTTGTAAGTCCAATTTGTTTGTAAGTCCAACAAAGTTCGCCTAGGTACCCAACTTACAGAGTCGGCTATATGGTATTGTACCGTAATAGGTTTATAATACTTTTCACACAAACAATACATAAAAAACAAGCACAAAAACAAAGAAAGCATTTTTAATCTTACAGTACAGTAACTTGAAAAGTACAGTAATACAGTACAACAGCTGGGATACTCGGGCTGGCATCGAGGGAACAGGCGAGAAGAGTTACTGATTGGAGGAGGGAGAGGAGGTGGGAGATGGTAGAGGTGAAGGATTATCAGCAGTAGGTGACAGAGGGCAAGCTGCAATTTCACTCATACCTGACGTTGATGGCAAAGGTTCTGGTTCCTTGCTGGATTTAATTCTATCTACCCTCTTGAAAGAATGATCCATTGATGTCTGGGTAGTAGCTCTTTTTTTCTCATCATAGATGACAAGGTAGCACTGGATTGCATTCTGAATGGCTGCTGCCACCTTTGGGTCCCATTCTAGGTTCGGGTCCTGTGCCTCAAACACTAACAGTGCTTCCTCAAATAACGAAGATTCCTTGCCATTTTCTGTGTCGTGAATCTCTTCAGTTCTTCAGTTACTTTTTCTTCCTCCTGTCCCTCTTCATCCTTTCTCTGGGCCTCCAATTCCATCAGTAAGCTCCTCATGTTGCACAACAAGGAGCTCAGCGAAATCGTCCTCTTGCAGATGTAGCTCCAGCTTCTCGCTGAGGGTCACTACGTTGCTGAAGACCTCTTCGGACTTCTGATCTACCTTCTCAAATCCACAAAAATCATGAACAAACTGTGGGCAAAGGTTCTTCCAAACCCCATTCATGGTGACCGCCATACCCTCACACCATGCAAAGTCAATGTTTTTTATGGTCTTGTAGATGTTATAGTCCTTCCAAAGTTGTCCCTAGGTTGTTTCTGATTTGTCACTTACCTTTACTGCCTGACAAAAAGTGTGACATAAATAATATTTCTTGAAAGTCGCTATAACGCCCTGGTCCATAGGTTGGATGAGCAACGTAGTATTTGGTGACAGATGCAGTACTTTGACGTTGGGATGAAAGTCATCCATGAATGGGGGGTGGCCCAGAGCATAGTCGAGCAGCAAAAGAATGTTTTGCTGGAACGTCCTTCTCCAAGCAATATTTCTCTACATCTGGGATAAAGTGGTGGCAAAACCAGTCCTGGAACGTGGCCTGTGTAATCCGGGATTTCGGGTTACGCTTCCACACAAGAGGAAGAGAGCCCTTGGCTATGTTTTTAAGGTTTCTTGGGTTCTGTGAATGATAAACTAAGAGAGGTTTCAGCTTCAATTCACCGGAAGCATTGCCACCAAACAACAGTTAGCCTATCCTTTGCTGCTTTACAGCCCGGCATCAACTTTTCCTCCTTACTGATGTAACTTCGGTCTGGCATCCTCTTCCAGTACAGTTGTGTCTCATCCACATTAAAAACCTATACACACCATCATCAATAATTTCTCAAAGTGTTTCTGGAAGTTCCTGGACAGCTACCCTATCTGCACTTGCTGTCTCTCCACTTACTTTTACATTGTGAAGGTTGGCTCTAGCCTTGAACCGATGAAACCAGCCATGGCTGGCATTAAAAGATGTGCCCTCTGATTCTTTGCCGTGTTTCTTCTTCAAGTCTTCATAAAGGCTTTTAGCTTTCTCTTGAATCAGCGTTAAGTTGAGCAGGACTCAGCGCTGATGTTGATCCTGCATCCACACACTGAGAAGTTTCTCCATCTCCTCCATCACTTTTCCATGCTTCTTGGATATTGTGTCAACATCGTCGGCACAGCAGACTTCACATGTTCCATGATCTTGTCCTTGTTCTTTAGACTCGTGCCAATGATTGAATGATTCATGTTATAAGAATGAGCGATGTCTAACATCTTTTTGCCTCGCTCCACTCTCTCAATTACTTTCACTTTTGTTTCCATCACTATCGCTTGGCGCTTCTTAACAGTACCAGCTACATCACCTCTGCTTTTACGCTTGCTTCCAGGCATCTTGGGCTTGAAATAAAGGTACTGTACTACTGTACTCTATACAGTACTGTAAAGTACACAAAAGCACAACCACATATAGAGGAAGCACGCACGTGACAATGTATGCCAGACACGTGAACTAACTTACATTATTGGACATGCGAATGGACGTTTGCATCTTTGAAAGTTTGCAACTTGAAGGTTCGTATGTAGGTGACTTACTGTATTTGTACTGCCTAAGGAGAACTACCTAGGAAAATTTTGGTATGACTTATGTCAGAGAATGTTTTGCTTATGTTCTCTTCTAGGAGTTATAAGGTGTCCTATCTTATATTTAAGCATATAAGCCGTTTTGAGTTTATTTTTGTGTATGGTGTGAGGCTATGTTCTGACTTCACTGATTTGCATACAGCTCTCCAACTTTCAAAACACCACTTGCTGAAGAGACTATCTTTTCCCCATTGTATATTCTTGCCTCCTTTGTCAAAGGTTAATTGACCATAGGTGTGTGGGTTTATTTCTTAGCTCTCTATTCTATTCCATTGATCCATGTATCTCTTTCTGTGCCAGTACCATGCGGCTTTGATTACTGTAACTTTGTAGTACTGTCTGAAGTTTAGGAGGGTTATGCCTCCTGCTTTGTTCTTTTTCCTGGGGATTGTGTTCACATTTCTGACTTTTTATGGTTCCAGATACATTTTAGGATTATTTGTTCTAGTTCTGGGGAAAATGTCGTGGGTAATTTGATAGGGATCCCATTCAATCTGTAGATTGCTTTGGGTAGTATAGCCATTTTAACCGTATTAATTCTTCCCATCCAAGAGTGTGGAATGTCTTTCCATTTCTTTGAATCATCTTCAGTTTCCTTTACTAATGTTTTGTAGTTCTCAGTATACAAGTCTTTCACCTCCTTGGTGAGGTTTATTCCCAAGCATTTTAGTTTTTTGATGCCATTAAAAAAAGGATTGCTTGTTTACATTTCCTTTCTGATATTTCATTGTTAGTGTAAAGAAATGCAACCAGGGACTTCCCTGGTGGCTCCGTGGTTGAGAATCCGCCTGCCAATACAGGGGACACGGGTTTGAGCCCTGATGCAAAAAGATCTCACATGATGCCATGGAGCAACTAAACCTGTGTGCCACAACTACTTAGCCTGCACTCTAGAGCCAGTGAGCCACAACTACTGAGCCCATGTGCCACAACTACTTAAGCCTGCGTGCCTAGAGCCCGTGCTCCACAACAAGAGAAACCACTGCAATGAGAAGCCTGCGCACCACAAGAAAGTCTAGTCCCCACTGGCCACAACTAGAGAAAGCCCGTGCACAGTGATGAAGACCCAATGCAGCCAAAATAAATTTTAAAAAAAAGAAGGAAAAACCAGGAAATGCAACCAATTTATATATGTTAATCTTGTATCCTGCTACTTTGCTGAATTTGTTTGTCAGTTCTAGTAGTGTTTGAGTGGAATTTTTAGGGTTTCCTTTATATATATTATCATGTCATCTGCATATAATGACAACTTTACCTCTTCCCTTCCAATTTCGTTAGATTTTATTTCTTTTTCTTGTCTGATTTTTGTGGCTAGGACTTCCAATACTATGTTGAAGAGAAGACGTGAGAGTGGGCATCCTTGTCTTGTTCCAGATTTTAGCAGGAAGGCTTTCAGCTTATGAACGTTGAGTATTATATTGGCTGTGGGTTTGTCATAAATAGCTTTTATTATGTTGAGATATGTTTCCTCTATACCCACTTTGGTAAGTGTTTTTGTCATGAATGGATGTTGAAGCTTTTCAAATGCTTTTTCGCCATCTATTGAGATGATCGTTTGTTTCTTGTTTTTCCTTTGTTGATGGGGTGTATCATGTTGATTGATTTGCATATGTTGAAACAACTTTGTGACACTGGGGTGAATCAAATTTGGTCATGGTGTGTGATCCACTTAGGTGTTTTCGGATTCGGTTTTGTAATATTCAGTTGAGAATTTTTGCATCTATATTTATCAGCGATATTGGCCTGAAGTTTTCTTTTTTGGTAGTGTCTTTCTCTGTGGTTTTTTTTTTAAGTCTTTATTGAATTTGTTCCAATATTGCTTCTGTTTTATGTTTTGGTTTCTTGTTTGTGAGGCATGTGGGATCTTAGCTCCAAAACCAGGGATCGAACCTGCACCCCCTGTACTGGAAGGTGAAATCTTAACTGCTGGACCACCAGAAAAGTCCCCATCTGTTTTATTTGTTTTTTTTAAGTAAATTTCTTTCTTTATTTATTTTTGGATGCATTGGGCATTCGTTGCTGTGCACGGGCTCTCTTTAGTTGCGGCGAGCGGGGGCTACTCTTCGTTGTGGTGTGCAGGCTGTTCATTGTGGTGGCTTCTTTTGTTGCAGATCATGGGCTCTAGGTGCGTGGGTTTCAGCAGTTGTGGCTATCAGGCTCAGTAGTTGTGGCTCGTGGGCTGTAGAGCGCAGGCTCAGTAGTTGTGGCACACGGGCTTAGTTGCTCCATGGCATGTGGGATCTTTCCATACCAGGTCTCGAACCTATGTCCCCTGCAGTGGCAGACAGATTCTTAACCACGGTGTCACCAGGGAAGTCCCCCCCCCAATCTGTTTTTGATATCAGCATGATAGTGGCTTCATAGAATGTCTTTGGAAGGATTCCTTACTCTTCAATCTTTTCGAAGAGTTTGAGAAGAATCAGTATAAGTTCTGCTTTTTATATTTGGTAGAATTTGCCTATGAAACCATCTGATCCTGGACTTCTGTTGGTAGGGAGTTTTTTAAAATTACAGATTCTATTTTTTAAAAATTCTATTTATTTATTTATTTATTTTTGGCTGTGTTGGGTCTTCGTTTCTGTGTGAGGGCTTTCTCTAGTTGCAGCGAGCGGGGGCCACTCTTCATCACGGTGCGTGGGCCTCTCACTATCGCGACCTCTCTTGTTGCGGAGCATGGGCTCCAGACGCTCAGGCTCAGTAGTTGTGGCTCACGGGCCCAGTTGCTCCACGGCATGTGGGATCTTCCCAGACCAGGGCTCGAACCCGTGTCCCCTGCATTGGCAGGCAGATTCTCAACCACTGCGCCACCAGGGAAGCCCTCTATTTTGCTTTTAGTGATCTGTATGTTCAAGTTATCTATTTCTTCTTGATTCAGTTTTGTTCGGCTGTAAAGAAACAAAATATATTTTAAGGTTATGTTAGCACCTAAATACTTACCATGTATTAGACCACAAAAGAGCAAAGCAAAAATATTAAAATATTTTTTCAAATTCAAAAAGTATTGAAATGTTTTAAAGAAATTGGTATAGTAATATTAATTACAATGATGACAAATTGTTCTGAACTTAAAGACTACTTATATCTAAGATGCATATTATATGCTTATTGTTTTATTGTTTTTAAATACATGGAATGTTTTCTCCTTTCTAATGTAATTCTTTTATTTTACCTGTATATTGTGAAAAATATTTAGTTGCACATAATATAAAAATTACACTTTAATAGGAGATATTAATCCATCTACATTTACTATAGTACTGAAAATACTTAGGTTTAGCATTCCATGTCATTGAGTGCTCTTTTTTATTTATTTATTTTTAAAAAAGATTTAATTTGGGGGGGGCATAAATTATTTATTTATTTATTTATTTAATTTTAACATCTTTATTGGGCTATAATTGCTTTACAATGGTGTGTTAGTCTCTGCTTTATAACAAAATGAATCAGCTCTACATATCCATATATCCCCATATCTCCTCCCTGTTGCGTCTCCCTCCCACTCTCCCTATCCCACCCCTCTAAGTGGTCATAAAGCACTGAGCTGATCTCCCTGTTCTATGCAGCTGTTTCCTACTAGCTAGCTATTTTACATTTGGTAGTATATATAAGTCCATGCCACTCTCTCACTTTGTCCCAGCTTACCCTTCCCCCTCGCCATGTCCTCAAGTCCATTCTCTATGTCTGCGTCTTTATTCCTGTCCTCTCCCTAGGTTCTTCCGAACCGTTTTTTTCCTTTTCTTTTTAGATTCCACATATATGTGTTAGCATACAGTATTTGTTTTTCTCTTTCTGACTTACTTCACTCTGTATGACAGACTCTAGGTCCATCCATCTCACTACAAATAACTCAACTTCATTTCTTTCTATGGTTGAGTAATATTCCATTTTATATTGAAGATGTGCAACATCTTTTTTACCTATTCATCAGTTGATGGACACTTAGGTTGCTTCCATGTCCTGGCTATTGCAAATAGAGCTGCAGTGAACATTGTGGAACATGACTCTTTTTGAATTACGGTTTTCTCCAGGTATATGCCCACTAGTGGGATTGCTGTGTCACATGGTAGTTCTATTTTTAGTTTTTTAAGGAACCTCCATACTGTTCTCGATAGTGGCTGTATCAATTTACACTCCCACAAACGGTGCAAGAGGGTTCCCTTTTTTCCACACCTCTGCAGCATTTATTGTTTGTAGATTTTTTTGATGATGGCCATTCTTACCTGTGTGTGGTGATACCTCATTGTAATTTCGATTTGCATTTCTCTAATGATCAGTGATGTTGAGCATTCTTTCATGTGTTTGTTGGCAATCTGTATGTCTTCTTTGGAGAAATGTCTATTTAGGTCTTCTGCCCATTTATGGATTGGGTTGTTTGTTTGTTTGTTTGTTTGTTTTGATATTGAGCTGCATGGGCTGCTTGTAAAGTTTGGAGATTAATCCTTTGTCAGCTGCTTTGCTGGCAAATATTTTCTCCCATTCTGAGGGTGGCCTTTTCGTCTTGTTTACGTTTTCCTTTGCTGTGCAAAAGCGTTAAAGTCTCCTTAGGTCTCATTTGTTTATGTTTCTTTTTAATTTCCGTTTTCTAGGAGGTGGGTCAAAAAGGATCTTGCTGTGATTGATGTCATAGAGTGTTCTGCCTATGTTTTCCTCTAAGAGTTTGATAGTGTCTGGCCTTACATTTAGGTCTTTAATCCATTTTGAGTTTATTTTTGTGTATGGTGTTAGGGAGTCTTCTAATTTCATTCTTTTACCTGTAGCAGTTCCAGTTTTCCCAGCACCACTTAATGAAGAGGTTGTGATTTCTCCATTGTATATTCTTGCCTCCTTTATCAAAAATAAGGTGACCATATGTGTATGGGTTTATGTCTGGGCTTTCTATCCTGTTCCATTGATCTATATTTCTGTTTTTGTGCCAGTACCATACTGTCTTGACTACTGGAGCTTTGTAGTATTGTCTGAAGTCAGGGAGCCTGATTCCTCCAGCTCTGTTTTTCTTCTCAAGATTGCTTTGGCTGTTCGGGGTCTTTTGTGTTTCCATACAAATTGTGAAATTTTTTTGTTCTAGTTCTCTGAAAAATTCCATTGGTAGTTTGATAGGGATTGCATTGAATCTGTAGATTGCTTTGGGTAGTAGAGTCATTTTCACAATGTTGACTCTTCCAATCCAAGAACATGGTATATCTCTGTATCTGTTTGTGTCATCTTTGATTTCTTTCATCAGTGTCTTATAGTTTGTTGAATAAACGTCTTTTGTCTCCTTAGGTAGGTTTATTCCTAGGTATTTTATTATTTTTGTTGCAGTGGTAAATGGGAGTGTTTCCTTAATTTCTGTTTCAGATTTTTCATCTTTAGTGTATAGGAATGAAAGAGATATCTGTACATTAATTTTGTATCCTGCAACCTTCCCAGGTTCATTGATTAAGTCTAGTAGGTTTCTGCTAGCATCTTTAGGATTCTCTATGTATAGTATCATGTCATCTGCAAACAGTGAGAGCTTAATTTCTTCTTTTGTGATTTGGATTCCTTTTATTTCTTTTTCTTCTCTGATTGCTGTAGCTAAAAATTCCAAAAGTGTGTGGAATAATAGTGGTGAGAGTGGGCAACCTTGTCTTGTTCCTGATCTTGGTGGAAATGGTTTCACTTTTTCACCATTGAGAACGATGCTGGCTGTGGGTTTGTCATATATGGCCTTTATTATGTTGAGGAAAGTTCCCTCTATGCCTACTTTCTGGAGGGTTTTTATGATAAATGGGTGTTTAATATTGTCGAAAGCATTTTCTGCATCTATTGAGATGACCATATGGTTTTTATCCTTCAGTTTTTTAATATGGTGCATCACATTGATTTGCATGTATTGAAGAATCCTTGCATCCCTGGGATAAACCCCACTTGATCATGGTGTATGGTCCTTTTAAGGCGCTGTTGGATTCTGTTTGCTAGTATTGTGCAGTGGATTTTTGCAGCTATGTTCATCAGTGATATTGGCCTGTAGTTTTCTTTCTTTGTGACATCTTTGTCTGGTTTTGGTGTCAGGGCGATGGTGGTCTCATAGAATAAGTTTGGGAGAGTTCCTCCCTCTGCTATATTTTGGAAGAGTTTGAGAAGGATAGGTGTTAACTCTTCTCTAAATGTTTGATAGAATTTGCCTGTGAAGCCATCTGGTCCTGGGCTTTTGTTTGTTGGAAGATTTTTAATCAGAGTCTCAAGTTCAGTGCTTGGGATTGGTTTGTTTATAGTTTCTATTTCTTCCTGGTTCAGTCTTGGAAGGTTGTGCTTTTCTAAGAATTTGTCCATTTCTTCCAGGTTGTCCATTTTATTGGCATATAGTTGCTTGCAGTAATCTCTCATGATCCTTTGTATTTCTGCAGTGTCAGTTGTTACTTCTCTTTTTTCATTTGTAATTCTATTGATTTGAGTCGTCTCCCTTTTTTTCTTGATGAGTCTGGCTAATGGTTTATCAATTTTGTTTATCTTCTCAAAGAACCAGCTTTTAGTTTTTTTGATCTTTGCTGTTGTTTCCTTCATTTCTTTTTCATTTATTTCTGGTCTGATCTTTATGATGCCTTTCCTCTGCTGACTTTGGGTTTGTTTTTTTTTTTTTTCTTTCTTTCTCTAATTGCTTTAGGTGTAAGGTTAACTTGTTTATTTGAGATGTTTCTTGTTTATTGAGGTAGCATTGTATTGCTATAAACTTCCCTCTTAGAACTGCTTTTGCTGCATCCCATAGGTTTTGGGTTTTCATGTTTTCATTGTCATTTGTTTCTAGGTATTTTTTTTATTTCCTCTTTGATTTATTCAGTGATGTCTTGGTTATTAAGTAGTGTATTCTTTAGCGTCCATGTGTTTCTATTTTTTTACAGATTTTTTCCTGTAATTGATATCTAGTCTGATAGCATTGTGGTCGGAAAAGATACTTGATACGATTTCAATTTTCTTATATTTACCAAGGCTTGATTTGTGACCCAAGATATGATCTATCCTGGAGAATGTTCCACGAGCACTTGAGAAAAAGTGTATTCTGTTGTTTTTGGATGGAATGTCCTATAAATATCAATTAAGTCCATCTTGTTTAATGTATCATTTAAAGCTTGTGTTTCCTTATTTATTTTCATTGTGGATGATCTGTTCATTGGTGCAAGAGGGGTGCTAAAGTCCCCTACTATGATTGTGTTACTGTCAATTTCCCCTTTTATGGCTGTTAGCATTTGCCTTATGTATTGAGGTGCTCTTATGGTGGGTGCATAAATATGTACAATTGTTATATCTTCTTCTTGGATTGATCCCTTGATCATTATGTAGTGTCCTTCTTCGTCTCCTGTAATAGTCTTTATTTTAAAGTCTTTTTTGTCTGATGTGAGAATTGTTACTCTAGCTTTCTTTTGATTTCCATTTGCATGGAATATCTTATTCCATCCCCTCACTTTCCATCTGTATGTGTCCCTATGTCTGAAGTGGGTCTCTTGTAGACCACATACATACCGGTCGTGTTTTTGGATCCATTCAGCCAGTCTATGTCTTTTGGTTGGAGCATTTAATCCATTTACATTTAAGGTAATTATTGATATGTATGTTCTTATTACCATTTTCTTAATTGTTTGGGGTTTCTTATTGTAGGTCTTTTCCTTCTCTTGTGTTTCCTGCCTAGAGAAGTTCCTTTAGCATTTGTTGTAAAGCGGGTTTGGTGGTGCTGAATTCTCTCAGCTTTTGCTTGTCTGTAAAGGTTTTACTTTCTCTGTCGAATCTGAACGAGATCCTTGGTGGGTCGAGTAATCTTGGTTGTAGCTTTTCCCCTTTCATTACTTTAAATATGTCCTGCCAGTCCCTTCTGGCTTGCAGAGTTTCTGCTGAAAGTTCAGCTGTTAACCTTATGGGGATTCCCTTGTGTGTTATTTGTTGTTTTTCCCTTGCTGCTTTTAATATTTTTTCTTTGTATTTAATTTTTGATAGTTTGATTAATATATGTTTTGGCATGTTTCTCCTTGGGTTTATCTTGTATGGGACCCTCTGCGCTTCCTGGAGTTGATTAACGATTTCCTTTCCCATATTAGGGAAGTTTTCAACTATAATCTCTTTAAATATCTTCTCAGTGTCTTTCTTTATCTCTTCTACTTCTGGGACCCCTATATTCGAATGTTGGTGCGTTTAATGTTATCCCAGAGGTGTCTCAGATTGTCCTCAATTCTTTTCATTCTTTTTACTTTATTCTGCTTTGCAGTAGTTATTTCCACTATTTTCTCTTCCAGGTCATTTATCCATTCTTCTGCCTCAGTTATTCTGCTATTGTTTCCTTCTAGAGAATTTTTAATTCCATTTATTGTGTTGTTCATCATTGTTTGTTTGCTCTTTAGTTCTTCTAGGTCCTTGTTAAACGTTTCTTGTCTATTCTCCATTCCAGTTCCAAGATTTGGGATCATCTTTACTATCATTACTCTGAATTCTTTATCATGTAGACTGCCTATTTCCTCTACATTTGTTTGGTCTGGTGGGTTTTTACCTTGCTCCTTCATCTGCTGTGTGTTTCTGTGTCTTCTCATTTGGCTTTGGGGACTGTGTTTGGGGGTCTCCTTTTCAGAGGCTGCAGATTCGTAGTTCCCGTTGTTTTTGGTGTCTTCCCCCAGTGGCTAAGGTTGTTTCAGTGGGTTGTGTAGGCTTTCTGATGGAGGGGACTGGTGCCTGTGTTCTGGTGGGTGTGTCTGGATCTTGTCTTTCTGGTAGACAGATCCGCATCTGGTGGTGTGTTTTGGGGTGTCTGTGACCTTACTGTGATTTTTCAGCAGCCTGTCTGCTAATGGGTGGGCCTGCGTTCCTGTCTTGCTAGTTGTTTGGCATGGGATGTCCAGCACTGGATCTTGCTGGTCTCTGAGTGGAGCTGGGTCTTAACGTTGAGACGGATATCTCTGGGAGAGCTTTCGCCATTTGATATTACAAGGTGCCGGAGGTCTCTGGTAGACCAATGTCCTGAACTCGGCTCTCCCACCTCAGAAGCACAGGCTTGACACCCGGCTGGAGCACCAAGACCTTGTCAGCCACACGGCTGGGGGTGAGAGCAAGAGGTAGCTTTGGTACATCTCAAAGACCACCAATGAGATTCACTGACCATTTTCTCTCCAGAAGTGAAGAAAACAAAATTCAGACTTTGGCTAGTCAGCCACTTTGGTAGCCAGCCTCCAAGATGGCCCTAGTTATCGCCTAATTATCTCCCAGTCTTCACGTACCAGTGTGGCTCCTCGCACTTGAAAAGGGTTGACTGTTTAACTAATAAGAAATTGCAGAAATGACAAAGTGCAGCTTCCAAAGTTATAAAAGACATTGCAGCTTCTGCTTTGGTTTCTGCTAGATCACTCGTCCTGGGGTAAGCCAGCTGCCATGTCATGAGGACACTCAAGCAGCCCTAAGGAGAGATCCATGTGGCAAGGAACTGAGGCCTCTTACCTACAGCCACGTGAGTGAGTCATCTCAGAAGTCAAAAGATTTAATTTTTTTAAATTTTTGGTTGTGTTGGGTCTTCGTTGCTGCACAGGGTTTCTCTAGTTGTGTCAAGCAGGGGTTACTCATCGTTGTGGTGCACGGGCTTCTCCTTGCGGTGGTTTCTCTTGTTGTGGAGTACGGGCTCTAGGTGCATGGGCTTCAGTAGTTGTGTCATGCAGGCTCAATAGTTGTTGCTTGCAGGCTCTAGAGCACAGGCTCAGTAGTTGTGGCACACGGGCTTAGTTGCTCTGCGGCATGTGGGATCTTCCCAGACCAGGGATGGAACCCCTGTTCCCTGCATTGGCAGGCAAATTCTTACCCACTGTGCCACCAGGGAAGTCCAGTGTGCTCTTTTTTAAACCTAGTCTGTTTTCATTATTTTCTATCTTAACGATTCTGTATTAAAGAAAAAAATAATACTCCTTTCTACCCCCCCTCTTTGAGGATTACATATGAAGAAGTATGTCTTATTTATTAACCTCAAATTTTCACCTTACTTTTAAGGAGTAATCACAATGTCAAGTATTTAATACTTTTCACTTCCACCTTGAAAAGCATGGATATTAAAGTGCTAATACAATTACCTTCCCTAGTCTATCTTTTTTAGTTTTTGTTGTGTATAAGAAAAAACGAAAAACATGCATGGTTTGTAAGGAAATGACAAATTTCAGAAAATTCAGCATCTGAATACACTCTAAACGTAGCTTCTAGATAAAGACACAGAATATTGCCAGATACTCAGAGGCCCCCTGGTCCCATTCTAGTGACTCCCCTTAAGGTTTAATATTGTTCTGGTATCTAACAAAAAGATAACTTTACCTGTATTTTGTATTTTATATAAATGTTATGGCACAGTAAAATCACTTTTAGATTGGGCTTTTTTATTTTATGTTGTTTGTGAATATGCCTATATGGTTGCCTGTTGTTGTGATCATGCATTGCCACTGTTGCATAGGATTCCATAGTGTAAATATTTAACTATTAATTAATTTATTCCAATGTGTATTACAACATGAGTGATTTTCAGTTTGTGTCTATTGAGAACAGCACTGGTATATAAATTCTAGAACTTGAGCTTTGGTGGTGTGTGTATAAATTATTGTTCAGTGTACATGTAGTAGTAAAATTTTCGAGTCATAGCTTTCTTGTGTTTATCTTTTTAGATATTTCTAAATATTTTCAAAACATTTCTATGATTTTTCATCTTCAGCTGCAGTGAATGAGATTCAAGGATTATACACATTCTTGTCAAACTTGATAATACCTGTCATTTTCATTTGAACTTTCTGGTTGGTGAGTGATAATTCCAGGTATCACGCTTTTGCATTTAATTGACTACTAAGAAGCCAAGCATCTTTTGATATGTTTACTTAACATTCTGTACTCTCTTTTTTGAAATATCTTTTGGTATATTTTCCCCATTTTGCTATTCCATTATCTTCTTATTGAAGACTTCCTTTTTTTTTAACATCTGAAGAGTTCTTATTTAGGAGTTTTTAATACATGCTTGATATGAGTTCTTCTCTCTTTCTGTCTCTCCTTCTCTTTCTTTAGATGAGTGCCAGTTTTTAATGTTAATAACCTCTAATTTGTTATTTTCCTCTTTATTTATTTAGTCTTATTTCTATTTATTTATGTAGTCTTCTTATCTGTAGCAGAACACATTATTTATTCTAAACCACAAATATGTTTTCGTTTCTTCAATAAATATAATTATTAAGCTTTAAATTTAAGTTAACTTTCTAAACTAAATATGTTGTATCATAGTGAGTATTAATTTTTCTATGACAGCTGAAAGGTTACATTTATTCAGAAAATGTTGTATCAGCTTTCTTTTCATTTGCTCCTACTTCTCATTGATTCACAGTGGTAAACATCACTTCATCCATGGATCTGACTTTTCTCTGATTTCTCATGGTCATTCTCACTAATTCGTCTTGCCTCCTGAAATCTTTAGCAATCCCATTATTCCACAGAAGCAAAAACCTTCCTTGGGCCTTTTTCCTCAGAAGATTGATTATTCCCACATTTTAAATGGGAGATTGCAATAAGTTAGGAGAAAATGCCACAAGGGTCTCTCATTTTTTTTTTCACATCCTGTATCATCCTCTGCTTGCACTCTCTGTTCAAAGATTTTTGTACAACACGTTGATGGAAGATGGCAGTTGTTTCTCTCCTTGGGGAAAAGGCAGATTAATTACCTAACAAATAAAATAAAGAGAGTGTCTTGCTCTTTTCAAATGTTGGACAGGATTGCTTGCATCCTAATTTAAATGTTTCAGGTGACTGAAGTTTAAGATTCCTAAGCTTTAATCCATACTTGCACCATGCACAGCACCCAACAGGAGAGCTTTACATAACCCCATGAGACACTTGTGTGCAAGTGGAACAGATAAAAATATAAAACTATCGCTGTCTTTTTGTGTCATAAAAATGATTTTTTGTCTCATTTAAAACATTTTTTTCTAAAATCCAAAAACGTGTCAGGCTAAAATATTGTTATTTCAAATACGGTAAAATCGAAGACCCTTCAAATTTCTTTCCAGTTTTGTTGATGATGGGATGCCGTCAGAGATATGACTTCATTAAACACAATAGGTAAGATTCCTTCATAGGCCTGATTGGGGAATATGAAAATAATCCCCAGAAAAATCTGGACATTTTCTAGTTCTCAAATATTGGTTAAGATGGTAGAAAGGGCCCTTCATTGTCTTATATGTGAATGCAGATCAATTGTGAGAGGTGGGGATAAAACAAGCAGCCTAAATATCCTTTATGTTTGTTGTACTACTAGTAGAAAGAGGAAGGGTCAACATGTCACCATGGTTGATACAGCAAATAAGCTGCTTGAAACTACACAGAAATGTACCTGCTTGTATTTTCTGTGCAGTTACCCTCTCTTTTGGTGTGCCCTGATACCTCCCTCAACTTATGGACCAACTCCAGCAGCATTAAGCAGAAATCCAAAGAAATCTCTTCTTTGGAATTATGAGGAAGGGAAGAGTCAAAAATTTTATAACATGCTCTATACAAGGATACACGTCACCATCCTTATCTATGTCATGCCATGCATGGAGGGTCAGTAGGTTCAGGGGATGCTGGAAGCACCAAGTTCTGTGGGGTTAATCACAGCTGCATTCATGGGCAGTAAAAGAGAAGGGCCTTATCTTGGTCACTTTCTCAATGCTAGTAGCTACAAAAAGAAGAGGATAGCAGACATCTTAGGGAGAAGAGCCAACATTAAATGAAATGTCTTAATTACTCTAGGCAACCTCTCATGATGGCCTCCCATAGCTCCTCAAATCCCTACATACTTGCACAAGGGATAGTGTAATATTACTGGAGTGTCTGGCTGCAGATTAACATTATTTTTGTTGAAAAAAAAATAAAAATACGTTCAAGTGATAGGGTTTGAAAACGGTTCACAGTGCGAGGGAAACTATTGTAACAATGTGGACAAAACCCTTTGGATGGATTCATCATTTTTTTTTTTGGCTGCTTCAGAATCTGTAGTAGAGATTGGTGTGTTCCATGATACATCCCCGCTTCTTATAAGTTTTAGATGGAATACCCCATTCGGAAGAAGTGCACGTAAGGAAGATTAGTGACTCAAACTCCTCTGCCCTCTGTCAGCAGTGAGTGCAAAGGGATTTAGACCAAGTGCTTTCATCCTTTGATTTGCAAAGTTTTCACTCTATGAATGATGTTTTGTTTGTTTGCAGGTCAGGAGCCTTGGTCTCAGTATCCCTGTTTAAAAAGTGTTATCACGTGTCTGCCAGAAAGAATTGCTGATGATACTGGAAAACATTGAGAGTTATCCTTAACAATTAAGGGTTTTGTAGCAACATGGATGGACCTAGAGATTGTTATACTGAGTGAAGCAAGTCAGACACAGAAAGACAGATATCATATGATATTGCTTATATGAGGAATCTAAAAAAGAAAAAAAAGGTACAAATGAACTTATTTACACAACAGAAATAGAATCATGGATATAGAAAACAAACTTATGGTTACCAGGGGATAAGTGGGGAAGGGATAAATTGGGAGATTGGGACTGACTTATACACACTACTAAGTATAAAATAGATAAGTATTGATAAAGACCTGCTTTATAGCACAGGGAACTCTACTCAATGGTCTGTACTGGTGTATACAGAAAAAGAATCTTATTAAAAAAACAGGGGTTTTGGGATTATATAATAAATATAAATGTGCAAACCTTTAACATGAAAGGAAAAATCAGTTAACTCTGTGGTCCCTGTTATGGTGTAAATATTTTGTACCTCTAATTTTAAAATTTTGAAACCCAGCTTCTATGTTGATGGTATTAGGAGGTGGGGCTTTTGGCAGGTGATTAGGTCATGAGGCCAGAGACCTCAAACATGGGATTAGTGACCTAATAAATGTAGCACACAGAAGATCTTATGCCCATTCCACGATTTCATTGCCGAGCGAGAAGACCCACATTATGAACCAGAAATTGGTCCCTCGCCAGACACTAAGTCAGCTGGCAACTTGTTCTTTTTTTTAAAATTAATTAGATAATTAATTAATTAATTTTTTGGCTGTGTTGGGTCTTTGGTGCGGTGTGCGGGCTTCTCATTGAGTGGCTTCTCTTGTTGCGAAGCATGGGCTCTAGGCGTGTGGGTTTCAGTAGTTGTGGCTCACGGGCTCAGTAGTTGTGGCCTGTGGACTCTAGAGCACAGGCTTAGTATTTGTGGTGCACGGGCTTAGTTGTTCCATGGCATGTGGAATCTTCCTGGACCAGGGCTTGAACCCTTGTCCCCTTTATTGGTAGGCAGATTCTTAACCACTGCACCTCCAGGGAAGCCCCTGGTTACTTGTTCTTGAACTTTTGAGCCTCAGCAATTATGAGAAAACAAAAATATTCTGTTGTTTATAAAATACCAAGTCTCTCGTGTTTTGTTTTAGCAGTCAAAGAGCTGGCTGAGGAGAAATATCTCTGAGCTTGAAGACATATCAAGAGAAACCTTTAAATCTCAAAAGAAAAGAGAAAATGGGCAGGAAAGAAATCAGCAAAACAGAGTAATCAATAATTGTGGAACAATGAAAAATGCTGTGACCTATACATAATGGGTATAGCAGGAGGAGAATAAAGATAATAAAGAACAGAAAATATTTTTTAAAAATGACTGAGAATCTCCCCAAATGAATGTCTGACACTAAATCCACAACATCCGAACTTAGAAGAACATATGAATAGTAAAGAAAACTGACCAATATCTCTCAGGAACATCAATGCAAAAATCCTCAACAAAATATTACCAAATCGAATCCAACAATATTTTGAGAGAATTTTATACCATGAATGAGAGGGAATAATCCCAGGTATGAAAGGCTGGTTCAACATTCTAAAATCAAATAATTATATCCATCATATCAACACCTTAAAGACAATCATTAGCATATCAATAGATTCAGAAGACCTTTGAAAAAATCTAACACCCATTCTTCATATAAACTCTCAGTTAAAGAAATAGACTGGAGCTTTCTCAAGTTGATAACAAAGATTTACAGGAAACTTTTATCTTACATCATGATTAATGGTCAAAAACATGAAGCTTTTCCACTAAGTTCAGGTAAAAGCAAGGATGTCCCCTTTCATGACTCCTTTTCCATATTTTACTCCAACTCCTTGCTAATGCAATAAGGCACGAAAATAAATAAAGCAAATACAGATTGGGTAGAAAAAAAATGAAAGCAACCTAAATAAAATGTGGACCAATATACTTTATGGACACCTCACCAAAGAAATAGACACTATGCATATAAGTATACAGAAGAATAATCCAGATTACATGCTGCCATGAAAAAGCAAATTAAAAATGCAATTACATACCACTATGTAACACTTAGAATGGCTAAAATGTGAACAATGACAAGAACAAATTCTGTAGGAGATGTGGAACAATAGGAAATGTCATTTGTTATTGGTGGAAATGAAAAATAATACAGCTACTTTGGTAGTCTGATTGACCCTTGCTATAATATTGAACATTCCCTTACTGTAAAATCCGGCAAGTGTTCTCATGGATATTTACTGAAAGTAGTTTAAAACATACTTCCAGAGGAAAACCTGCATATGGATATTTATAACACCTAATTCAATATTGCCAAAATGTGAATGAAACTAAGGTGTCCTCCAATTGGTGAATGAAATGATAGTGTATTAATATATTCTGGGAATGGGATAATATTGAACACTAAAAAAGTAAGCTATCAAGCCATATAAAGAGATGGGAATTCTTTTTTTTTCTTTTGAAATATAGGTGATTTTCTTTATTTTGTAATTTAAATTTTATTGGAGTATAGTTGATTTACAATGTTGTGTTCATTTCAGCTGCACAGCAAGTGATTCAGTTACACATATGCATGTATTCATTCTTTTTCAGATTCTTTTCTGATAAAGGTATTCCCAGAATACTGAGTAGAGCTCCCTGTGCTATACAGTAGGTCTTTGTTGCTTATCTGTTATATATAGTAGTATTCGTATGTTTACCCCAAGTTCCTGATTTATCCCTACCCCCCACCTTTCCCCTTTGGTAACCATAAGTTTGTTTTCCAAATCTGTGAGTCTGCCTCTGTTTTGTAAGTTAGTTCATTTGTATCAATTTTTAGCTTCCACCTAGAAGTGATATCATACAATATTTGTCTTACTCTGTCTGACTTACTTCACTTAGTACAATCATCTCTAGGTCCATCCATGTTACTGCAATTGGCATTATTTTCTTCTATTTTATGGCTGAGTCATATTCCATTATATATATGTATCACATATTCTTTACGTATATTCATATGTTGATGGACATTTTGGTTGCTTCCATGTCTTCGCTATTGTAAAGAGTGTTGCAGTGAACATTGAGGAAGATGTGTCTTTTCAATTTATGCTTTCCTCCAGATATGCGCACAGGAGTGAACTTGCTGGATCATCTGGTAGCTCTATTTTATTTTATTTTATTTCATTTCATTTCAATTTCAATTTTTTTGGAGTATAGTTGATTTACAATGTTGTGTTACTTTCTGCTGCACAGCACAGTGAAGCAGTTATACATATATCCAATCCTTTTTGGATTCCTTTCCCATACAGGTCATTAGAGAGTATTGAGTAGAGTTCCCTGTGCTATACAGTAAGCCCTTATTTCTTATCTCTTTTATATATAGTGGTGTGTATATGTCAATCCCAATTTCCAGTTTATCCCTCCCACCTCCCCTTACTCTGGCAACCTCCATTCTGTGCTCCATAGTGGCTGTTACCAATTGGCATTGCCACCGATAGCATAGAATTGGTGGCGCAGTGGTTAAGAATCTGCCTGCCAGTTCAGGGGACACAGGTTCGAGCCCTGGCCCGGGAAGATCTCACATGCCACAGAACAAGTAAGCCCCTGCACCACAACTACTCAGTCTGCGCTCTAGAGCCCACGAGCCACAACTACTGAAGCCTGTGTGCCTAGAGCTTGTGCTCCACAACAAGAGAAGCCACCACAAAGAGAAGGCTTCGTACCACAACGATGAGTAGCCCCCGCTTGCTGCAACTATAGAAAAGCCGCGCGCAGCAACGAAGACCCAACGCAGATTTAAAAGAAAAAAAAGTAGTAGGTTTCTCTTTGTTCCACACCCTCTGAAGCATTTCTTGTTTGTAGACATTGTGATGATGGCTATTCTGAGTGGTTCCAGGTGATACTTCTTTGTACATCTGATTTGCATTTGTCTGATATAAAGCAATGGTGAGTATCTTCATATGTGCTTTTTTTTTTGAACAGTGTCCGTAAAATTTACCCCTTGAAAAAGGGTTATTCAAAGGTTGCCTTGTTTTGAACTCTATTTCGATTACCTACCCCAAGACATTTTTTGAGGGCTGTTGTCATTTACAGCTCCCCAGGCATTGTGAATATGAAGTGCGTATACGGTCCAGTTTTAGAATTGTTGTTATGGGAAACAGAAGGCGGCAGGATTTCTACTGTCCCTCTCTGGTTACTGACACAACCTTAGATGGAGGGCAAGTCCTGTTCTTGGGTTTTAAATTAGAGTGGAATGTGCCTGACCAAACATGTAAGGGCTTCTGTCCCATTCCTTCTTCCCCCTTACCCTTCATCCCCCGAACAAGTATAAAGCCCTGCAAAATCACCTGTTGAGGGTGCTGTCTTGTAGAGTGGGATGACCCTTATGAAGGAGTCGGGAGGTCAGAACCCAAACACCAGGATATGTTGAGAGCAGGTGATTTTCCAAATGTCATCCAGCCCAGAGAGTCCACCATCCTTTGGGTGTCAGAGGGTTGGTTTAGTAGTATGAGGGCACACTTAGATCTGGAGATAGTGATCCCATGCAGAGGGGACCAGGTACTACACGTTCAAGGGAGGCGAATTAGCTAGCATATCCTCCCGAGGTCCTCAGGCCCACAACAGTCCAGCCTTGGGACCAAATTGTGTCTGTGTCCAGGGATGTGACACTAGTACGTTCACTGTGACTAAACAAATTTAGTGATCATTTTTCTTTTCTTTAATTTAATTTTAAATTTATAATGGAGTATATAGTTGATTTATCATGTTGTGTTCATTTTTGCCATACACCAACATGATTCGTTTATACAGAGATAACTATATATTCTTTTTAGAATTATTTTCCCATTGAGGTTACTAAAGGGTGTTGAGAAGAGTTCCAAGTGCTCTACAGCAGGTCCATGTTGATTACAAGTTTTCTCTCTGTAAATATGTATATACTAACTCCAACCTCATGATTTATGCCTGCAACACACCTTTCCAGTTTGGTAACCATAAGTTTGTGTTCTAAGTCTGGGACTCTGTTTCTGTGTTGTAAGATAGTACCTTTCTATCAATTTTTAGATTCCACCGATAAGTAATATCATATGATATTTTTCATTGTCTGATTTATGACACTTAGTATGAATGTATGTAGGTCCTTCTGAGTGGCCCTAAATGGTCTTATTTCATTCATTTCATGGCTGAGTAATATTCCATTGTACATATCTACCATAATTTCTTTATCCATTCTTCCTTCCAAGGACTTTTAGGTAGCTTCCGAGTAGAGGCTCTTGTAAACAGGACTGCATCAATTTTAGAGTGCCTGGGTCCTGTCAATTTACGTTTTTTCCAAGATACAGGCCCAGGAGTGGAAGCGCCATATGCTCTGAAGCTCTGGTTTGTAGATTTTTAAGGAATGACCACCCACTTCTCCAGAGTGGCTGTTAGCAATTTACATTCCCACCATCAACTTGTCAGGGTTCCCTTTTCTCCACGCCCTGTCCTGCATTTCAGGTTTTACAGTTTGTGAGGTTGGCCATTCTGACAGGTGCGAAGTGATATCTCTTTGTAGTATTAATTTACATTGCCCGCCTGTTTTGTTGGCCAAAAATGGAGTAAGGGTTTTTCCTGAATATATTAAGGAATAACGCATACGGCCTTTTTGGCAAACTGCATCATTGGCGATGTTCAGCAGCTTTGCATGTGCTTTAATGACGAGTGCAAACTACCTCTTGAAATCCCTTTCCTGCAATTCTGCCTTGCTTACAAGGCCTTTACGAATGCTTGGCTCAAGAAATGACTCCATTAGAGGTGTCAATTACAACCCTGCATGTTTGTGAATTGCAGTGCCCCTGAGCACCGGTTTTCAACTTGTTTAGGGAAGCAGACACAAAGGGGCAGGATTTCTACAGACCCATTCCAGTTACTGGGGCACCTGAAGGATAGGGAAATTCTTCTTCCAGGTAGGAAACTAGAGTGGCATATGCCTGTCCAAACATCTAAGGCTTGTGTCTCATTCCATCCCCCCATTCCCCTTCTTCACCGGAAAATTCCAAGCCGTGCAAAACCGGCTGTTGAGTGTGCTGCCTTCCCAAAGTGGGGAGACTCTAAGGAAAGGAGCTGGGGAACCCGAATACCAGGAGACGTGGAGATGAGGTGACTTTTCCAAACTCTTCCCGATCAGACGGTGTACCATCCTCTGGATGTGCCATGCATGTTTTAGCTGTAGGAAGGGTCCCCTGCACCTGGAGATATGGGACCCATGGAATGGGGGCCAGGCAGTATTACTCTAAAAGTGCTGCATTTGCTGTCCCATCCTCACGAAGCCTCTCAGACCAACGAGTGTAGAGCCTTAGGTCCCATCCAGCTCTGTGTCTAGATGTGGTCAGTCCAGGTTGCATCACAGCCCTTGAACAAATTTTGTAAGAATTTCTCTCTCTCTCACTGTCTTTATTTTGTTCTTGTTATTTAATTTTATAATGGGGTATAGCTGATTTTCAATACCGTGTTTCTTCCTGCTCTACATCTATCCACTTGATTCACTTAAAGAGAGACATCAAAGAATTCTTTTACAGATTCTTACCAGTCTTATATATCCTTTTCCGGTGACAACAGTGTGCTGAGTCCAGCTCTTTGAGCTATAGAGTAGGTCCTGTCGAATACCTATTTTGTTTATGGAACCGTATCTGTGCTAATTTCAACCTCCTGGTTTATGCATCACCCCACCCCACCTTTCTCCTTTAGCAGCCATAAGTGTGTTTTCTAAATGTGTGACTCCGTTTCTGTTTTGCAATTGCGTTCATGTGTAGACATTTTTAGATACTATCTATAAGTGATACCTTATGATAAGTCTTTTTTCATGTCTGACTTATGTCACTTAGAATAATCGTACCTCAGTCTCCACGAGTTGCTGCCACTGGCCTTATTTCATTGATTTACTTGCTGAGTAATATTCCATTGTACATAAGTACCACATCTTCTTTATCCATTTTATCCTTCCAAGGACATGTAAGTTGTACCCAAATCGAGGCATTTCTAAACAGAGCAGCCCTAAACTTTGGGGTGCCTGTGTCCTGTCGATTTTTTGGTTTTCCCAGGATATACGCCCATGAGGGGAAGTGCTGTATGCTCTGTAGCTCTGTTTTTTAGATGTTTTAGGATACAGCATACACTTCTCAAGAGTGGCCGGTGGCAATTTACATCCCGCCCATCAGCATAACAAGGCTCCCTTTTCTCCATGGCCTGTCCTGCATTTCTGGTTTTTACACTTTTTAAGGATGGGCCTTTTGACCAATGCGAAGTGAGACATTTTTGTAATGCTGATTTGCATTGCCCGCTTGTTTACTTGGCCAAAAAGGGCGTCTGCGTTTTATCCAGAATACACTCAGGAAAAAACGCATACGCTCTTTTTGGCCAACAGCATAATTGTTAAAGTCTTGTTGCTTTTCATGTGCTTTAAAGGCGATTCGAATCTACCTCCTGAAATCTGTTTCCTGCAATTCTGCCTTGCTTTGAAATCCTCTTCGTTGCCTTCCCTCAATATATTTTTGGACGATACATATCAATAATAACTCTGCAGGGCTGTGAATTGCAGTGCCCCTGAGCTCCATTTTTCAACTCGCTTTTTTGGGAGCTGGCCGCAAAACCGCAGGATTCCTTCAGGCTCTCTTCTGGTTCCAGGGCGCAGGCTGAGAATGTGGTAAATTCTCCTTCCTGATGGGCAATTAGAGTGACATGTGCCTGTCCCAACACCTAGAGCTTGTCTCTAATTGGTTCCCCCTCTTCCCTTTCATCCTCCAGACAAATTGCAAACTGTACGAAACAGGAGGTTAAAGGTGCTGATTCTCCAAGTGGGGAGATTGTCAGTACAGCGGCTGGAATGGCGAGCCCGTGCACCAGGAGATGAAAAACGAGGTGCGTTTTAAAAACCTTTCCCGATCACACGGTGTACCATCCTCTGGGTTTCCCATGCATGTTTTCGCTGTAGGAAGATGCCCTTCAACCTGGAGATTTGGGACCCATGGAATGGGTATCACACGGTATTACTTTAAAGGGTCTGCATTTGCTCACCCAAGCTCACCACGCACTCCTCTCATCCCCAAGGGTATCCGTCCTTATGTCTCATCCATCTGTGGGTCTAGATTTGGTCAATCCAGGTTGCATCACAGCCCCTGAACGAATTTTGTAAGAATGTCTCTCTTTCACTGTCTTTGTTTTTTGTTTTTTTTTTCTAATTTATTTATATGATGGGGTTTAGCTGGTTTTCACTGCTGTGTTTACGCCGCTTTACACCCACATGTTTCACTTACAGAGAGATATAAATACATAGGTTTTAAGATTTTTCCTAGTCAGATATATTCTTTTGTGGTGAATAGAGGGTGTTGAGTCCAGTTCATTGAGCAAGAGGTAAATCTTGTCTATTATATACGTGGTTCATGGAATGGTATCTGTGCTAATTTCAAACCCTTGTTTTATGCATCTCCCCACCTCACCTTTCCCCTTAAGCAGCCATAATGCTTTTGCTGAATGTGTGCCTCTGTTGTGTTTTGTAATTCAGTTCATGTGTAGCGCTTTTTACATTCCCTCTGTAAGTGATATCTTATGATATGTTTCTTTTTCTATGTGACTTACCTCACTTAGAATCTTCGTACCTAAATCTCCTCATTATGATGCTCCTAGTCTTTTTTTTTGAAATTTCATATAAATTTTTTTTAAACATCTTTATTGAAGTATAATTGCCTTACAATGGTGTGTTAGCTTCTGCTTTATAACAAAGTGAATCAGTTATACATATACAATATGTTCCCATATCTCTTCCCTCTTGCATCTCCCTCCCTCCGACCCTCCCCATCCCACCCCTCTAGGTGGTCACAAAGCACCGAGCTGATCTCCCTGTGCTATGCGGCTGCTTCCCACTAGCTATCTATTTTACATTTGGTAGTGTATATATGTCCATGACACTCTCTCACCCTGTCACATCTCACCCCACCCCCTCTCCATATCCTCAAGTCCATTCTCTAGTAGGTCTGTGTCTTTATTCCCATCTTGTCACTAGGTTCTTCATGGTCTTTTTTTCCCCTTAGTTTCCATATATATGTGTTAGCATACTGTATTTGTTTTTCTCTTTCTGACTTACTTCACTCTGTATGACAGACTCTAACTCCATCCACCTCATTACAAATACCTCCATTTCATTTCTTTTTATGGCTGAGTAATATTCCATTGTACATATGTGCCACATCTTCTTTATCCATTCATCTGTCGATGGCCGTTTAGGTTGCTTCCATGTCCTGTCTATTGTATATAGAGCTGCAATGAACATTTTGGTACATGACTATTTTTGAACTATGGTTTTCTCAGGGTATATGCCCAGTAGTGGGATTGCTGGGTCGTATGGTAGTTCTATTTGTAGTTTTTAAGGAACCTCCATACTGTTCTCCATAGTGGCTGTATCAATTTACATTCCCACCAACAGTGCAAGAGTGTTCCCTTTCCTCCACACCCTCTCCAGCATTTATTGTTTCTAGATTTTTTGATGATGGCCATTCTGACCGGTGTGAGCTGATATCTCATGGTAGTTTTGATTTGCATTTCTCTAATGATTAATGATGTTGAGCATTCTTTCATGTGCCTGTTGGCCATCTGTATATCTTCTTTGGAGAAATGTCTATTTAGGTCTTCTGCCCATTTTTGGATTGGGTTGTTCGTTTTTTTGTTATTGAGCTGCATGAACTGCTTGTAAATCTTGGAGATTAATCGTTTGTCAGTTGCTTCATTTGCAAATATTTTCTCCCATTCTGATGGTTGTCTTTTGGTCTTGTTTATGGTTTCCTTTGCTGTGCAAAAGCTTTTAAGATTCATTAGGTCCCATTGGTTTATTTGTGTTCTTATTGCCATTTCTCTGGGAGCTGGGTCAAAAAGAATCTTGCTGTGCTGTATGTCATAGAGTGTTCTGCCTATGTTTTCCTCTAAGAGTTTGATAGTGTCTGGCCTTACACTTAGGTCTTTAATCCATTTTGAGTTTATTTTTGTGCATGGTGTCAGGGAGTGTTCTAATTTCATACTTTTACATGTATCTGTCCAATTTTCTCAGCACCACTTATTGAAGAGGCTGTCTTTTCTCCACTGTATATGCTTGCCTCCTTTATCAAAGAGAAGGTGACCATATGTGTGTGGGTTTATCTCTGGGCTTTCTATCCTGTTCCATTGATCTATATTTCTGTTTTTGTGCCAGTACCAAACTGTCTTGATTACTGTAGCTTTGTAATATAGTCTGAAGTCAGGGAGCCTGATTCCCCCAGCTCCATTTTTTGTTCTCAAAATTGCTTTGGCTATTTGGGGTCTTTTGTGTTTCCATACAAATTGTGAAATTTTTTGTTCTAGTTCTGTGAAAAATGCCAGGGGTAGTTTGATAGGGATTGCATTGAATCTGTAGATTGCTTTGGGTAGTAGAGTCCTTTTCACAATGTTGATTCTTCCAATCCAGGAACATGGTATGTCGCTCCATCTATTTGTATCATCTTTAATTTCTTTCATCAGTGTCTTATAGTTTTCTGCATACAGGTCTTTTGTCTCCTTAGGTAGGTTTATTCCTAGATATTTTATTCTTTTTGTTGCAATGGTAAATGGGAGTGTTTTCTTAATTTCACTTTCAGATTTTTCGTCATTAGTGTATAGAAATGCAAGAGATTTCTGTGCATTAATTTTGTATCCTGCTACTTTACCAAATGCATTGATTAGCTCTAGGAGTTTTCTGGTAGCATCTTTAGGATTCTCTATGTATACTATCACGTCATCTGCAAATAGTGACAGCTTTACTTCCTCTTTTCCGATTTGGATTCCTTTTATTTCTTTGTCTTCTCTGATTGCTGTGACTAACACTTCCAAAACTATGTTGAATAATAGTGGTGAGAGTGGGCAACCTTGTCTTGTTCCTGATCTTAGTGGAAATGGTTTCAGTTTTTCACCATTGAGGACAATGTTGGCTGTGGGTTTGTCATATATGGCCTTTATTATGTTGAGGAAAGTTCCCTCTATGCCTACTTTCTGCAGGGCTTTTATCATAAATGGGTGTTGAATTTTGTCGAAAGCTTTCTCTGCATCTATTGAGATGATCATATGGTTTTTCTCCTTCAATTTGTTAATATGGTGTATCACGTTGATTGATTTGCGTATATTGAAGAATCCTTGCATTCCTGGGATAAACCCCACTTGATCATGGTGTATGATCCTTTTAATGTGCTGTCGGATTCTGTTTGCTAGTATTTTGTTGAGGATTTTTGCATCTATGTTCGTCAGTGATACTGGTCTGTAGTTTTCTTTCTTTGTGACATCTTTGTCTGGTTTTGGTATCAGGGTGATGGTGGCCTCATAGAATGAGTTTGGGAGTGTTCCTCCCTCTGCAATATTTTGGAAGAGTTTGAGAAGAATAGGTGTTAGCTCTTCTCTAAATGTTTGATAGAATTCACCTGTGAAGCCATCTGGTCCTGGGCTTTTGTTTGTTGGAAGATTCTTAATCACAGTTTCAATTTCAGTGCTTGTGTTTGGTCTGTTCATATTTTCTATTTCTTCCTGGTTCAGTCTCGGCAGTTTGTGCATTTCTAAGAATCTGTCCATTTCTTCCAGGTTGTCCATTTTATTGGCATAGAGTTGCTTGTAGTAATCTCTCATGATCTTTTGTATTTCTGCAGTGTCAGTGGTTACTTCTCCTTTTTCATTTCTAATTCTATTGATCTGAGTCTTCTCCCTTTTTTTCTTGATGAGTCTGGCTAATGGTTTATCAATTTTGTTTATCTTCTCAAAGAACCAGCTTTTAGTTTCATTGATTTTTGATATTGTTTCCTTCATTTCTTTTTCATTTATTTCTGACCTGATCTTTATGATTTCTTTCCTTCTGCTGCCTTAGGGTTTTTTTGTTCTTCTTTCTCTAATTGGTTTAGGTGCAAGGTTAGGTTGTTTATTCGAGATGTTTCCTGTTTCTTGAGGTAGGCTTGTATTGCTATAAACTTCCCTCTTAGCACTGCTTTTGCTGTGTCCCATAGGCTTTGGTTCATCGTATCTCCATTGTCATTTGTTTCTAGGTGTTTTTTGATTTCCCCTTTGATTTCTTCAGTGATCACTTCGTTATTAAGTAGTGTATTGTGTAGCCTCCATGTGTTTGTATTTTTTACAGATCTTTTCCTGTAATTGATATCTAGTCTCATAGCGTGGTGGTCAGAAAAGATACTTGATACGATTTCAAATTTCTTAAATTTACCAAGGCTTGATTTGTGACCCAAGATATGATCTATCCTGGAGAATGTCCCATGAGCACTTGAGAAAAATGTGTATTCTGTTGTTTTGGGGTGGAATGTCCTATAAATATCAATTAAGTCCATCTTGTTTAATGTATCATTTAAAGCTTGTGTTTCCTTATTTATTTTCATTTTGGATGATCTGTCCATTGGTGAAAGTGGGGTGTTAAAGTCCCCTACTATGATTGTGTTGCTGTCGATTTCCACTTTTATGGCTGTTAGTATTTGCCTTATGTATTGAGGTGCTCCTATGTTGGGTGCATAAATATTTACAATTGTTATACCTTCCTCTTGGATCGATCCCTTGATCATTATATAGTGTCCTTCTTTGTCTCTTGTAATAGTTTTTATTTTAAAGTCTATCTTGTCTGATATGAGAATTGCTACTCCAGCTTTCTTTTGATTTCCATTTGCATGGACTATCTTTTTCCATCCCCTCACTTTCAGTCTGTATGTGTCTCTAGGTCTGAAGTGGGTCTCTTGTAGACGGCATATATATGGGTCTTGTTTTTGTATCCATTCAGCCAGCCTGTGTCTTTTGGTGGGAGCATTTAATCCATTTACATTCAAGGTAATTATTGATATGTATGTTCCTATTCCCATTTTCTTAAATGTTTTGGGTTTGTTCTTGTAGGTGTTTTCCTTCTCTTGTGTTTCTTGCCTAGAGAAGTTCCTTTAGCATTTGTTGTAAAGCTGGTTTGGTGGTGCTGAATTCTCTCAGCTTTTGCTTGTGTGTAAAGGTTTTAATTTCTCCATCAAATCTGAATGAGATCCTTGCTGGGTAGAGTAATCTTGGTTGTAGGTTTTACTCCTTCATCACTTTAAGTATATCCTGCCACTCCCTTCTGCCTTGCAGAGTTTCTGCTGAAAGATCAGATGTTAACCTTATGGGGATTCCCTCGTGTGTTATTTGTTGTTTTTCCCTTGCTTCTTTTAATATGTTTTCCTTATATTTAATATTTGACAGTTTGATTAATATGTGTCTTGGCGTGTTTCTCCTTGGGTTTATCCTGTATGGGACTCTCTGTGCTTCCAGGACTTGATTAACTATTTCCTTTCCCATATTAGGGAAGTTTTCAACTATAATCTCTTCAAATATTTTCTCAGTCCCTTTCTTTTTCTCTTCTTCTTCTGGGACCCCTATAATTCGAATGTTGGTGCGTTTAATGTTGTCCCAGAGGTCTCTGAGACTGTCCTCAGTTCTTTTCATTCTTTTTTCTTTATCCTGCTCTGTAGTAGTTATTTCCACCATTTTATCTTCCAGGTCCCTTATCCTTTCTTCTGCCTCAGTTATTCTGCTATTGATCCCATCTAGAGTATTTTTAATTTCATTTATTGTGTCTTTCATCGTTGCTTGGTTCCTCTTTAGTTCTTCTATTCCCTTGTTAAATATTTCTTGCATTTTGTCTATTCTATTTCCAAGATTTTGGATCATCCTTACTATCATTATTCTGAATTCTTTTTCAGGTAGACTACCTATTTCCTCTTCATTTGTTAAGTCTGGTGTGTTTTGACCCTGCTCCTTCATCTGCTGTGTGTTTTTCTGTCATCTCATTTTGCTTATCTTACTGTGCTTGGGATCTCCTTTTCACAGGCTGCAGGTTCGTAGTTCCCGTTGTTTTTGGTATCTGTCCCCAGTGGCTAACATTGGTTCAGTGGGTTGTGTAGGCTTTCTGGTGGAGGGAACTAATGCCTGAGTTCTGGTGGATGAGGCTGGATCTTGTCTTTCTGGTGGGCACGTCCACGTCTGGTGGTGTATTTTGGGGTGTCTGTGGCCTTATTATGATTTTAGGCAGCCTCTCTGCTAATGGATGGGGCTGTATTCCTGTCTTGCTAGTTGTTTGGCATAGGGTGTCCAGCACTGTAGCTTGCTGGTCATTGAGTGAAGCTGGGTCTTGATGTTAAGATGGAGATCTCTGAGAGATGTTTGCCATTTGGTATTACGTGGAGCTGGGAGGTCTCTTTTGGACCAGTGTCCTGAAGTTGGCTCTCCTACCTCAGAGGCACGGCCCTGATGCCTGGCTGGAGCACCAAGAGCCTTTCATCCACACGGCTCAGAGTAAAAGGGAGAAAAAATAGAAAGAAAGAAAGAAAGAAAGAAAGAAAGAAAGAAAGAAAGAAAGAAAGAAAGAAAGAAAGAAAGAAAGAAAGAAAGAAAGAAAGAAGGAAGGAAGGAAGGAAGGAAGGAAGGAAGGAAGGAAGGAAGGAAGGAAGGAAGGAAGGAAGGAAGGAAAGAAAGAAAGAAAGAAAGAAAGAAAGAAAGAAAGAGGCTATAATATAGTGAAGTAAAATAAAGCTATTATAAAGCAAAGCTATACAGACAAAATCTCACCCAGAAGCATATACATATACACTCACAAAAAAAGGAACAGGGGAAAAATTAATATATCCTGCTCCCAAAGTCCACCTCCTGAATTTGGGATGATTCGTTGTCTATTCATGTATTCAACAGATGCAGACACATCAAATTGTTTGTGGAGTTTTAATCCACTGCTTCTGAGGCAGCTGGGAGAGATTTCCCCTTCTCTTCTCTGTTCGCACAGCTCCTGGGGTTCAGCTTTGGATTTGGACCCGCCTCTGTGTATAGGTCACCTGAGGGCATCTGTTCCCCGCCCAGACAGGACGGGGTTAAAGGAGCAGCTGGTTTGGGGGCTCTGGCTCACCCAGGCCGCGGGGATGGAGGGGTACAGAGGAGGCGGGGTGAGCCTGCGGCGGCAGAGGCCGGCGTGACGTTTCAGCAGCCTGAGGCATGCATTGCGTTCTCCCGGGGAAGTTGTCCCCAGATAATGGGACCCTGGCAGTGGCGGGCTGCACCGGTTCCCGGGAGGGGCGGGGTGGAGAGAGACCTGTTCTCACACACAGGCATTTTGGAGGCAGCAGCAGCAGCCCCAGCGTCTCACGCCCGTCTCTGAGGCCCGCGCTGATAGCCGCGGCTCGCGCCAGTCTCTGGAGTTCGTTTAGGCGGCGCTCTGAATCCCCTCTCCTTGCGCGCCGCAAAACAAAGAGGCAAGAAAAAGTCTCTTGCCTCTTCGGCGAATGCAGACTTTTTCCCGGTCTCCCTCCCGGCCAGCTTTGGTGCGCTAACCCCTTCAGGCTGTGTTCACGCCGCCAACCCCAGTCCTCTCCCTGCAATCCAACTGAAGCCCGAGCCTCAGCTCCCAGCCCCGCCCGCCCCGGCGGGTGAGCAGACAAGCCCCTCGGGCTGCTGAGAGCTGCTCGGCGCCAAGCCTCTGTGAGGGAATCTCTCCATTTTTTCCTCTGCGTCCCTGTTGCTGTGGGTTCCGCGCTGATAGCCGTGGCTCGCGCCCGTCTCTGGAGTTCGTTTAGGCGGCGCTCTGAATCCCCTCTCCTCGCTCACCAGGAAACAAAGAGGGAAGAAAAAGTCTCTTGCCTCTTTGGCAGCTGCAGACTTTTTCCCGGACTGCCTCCCGGCTAGCTGTGGTGCACTAACCCCTTCAGGCTGTGTTCACGCCGCCAACCCCAGTCCTCTCCCTGCGATCCAACTGAAGCCCGAGCCTCAGCTCCCAGCCCCGCCAGCCCCGGCGGGTGAGCAGACGAGCCTCTCGGGATGGTGAGTGCTGCTCGGCGCCAAGCCTCTGTGCGGGAGTCTGTCCGCTTTGCCCTCCACACCCCTGTGGCTGCGCTCTCCTCCGTGACTCCGAAGCTTCCCCCCTCTGCCACCTGCAGTCTCTGCCCACGAAGGGGCTTCCTAGTGCATGGAAATCTTTCCTCCTTCACGGCTCCCTCCCACTGGTGCAGGTCCCGTCCCTATTCTTTTGTCTCTGTTATTTCTTTTTTCTTTTGCCCTACCCAAGTACGGGGGGAGTTTCTTGCCTTTTGGGAGGTCTGACGTTTTCTGCCAGTGTTCAGTGGGTGTTGGGTAGGAGCAGTTCCACGTGTAGCTGTATTTGTACTGTATCTGTGGGAAGGAAGGTGATCTCCGCGTCTTACCCTTCCACTATCTTCTCTCCTCCCCTGAGGTTCCTAGTCTTATGACATTGATTTCATGGCTGAGTGATATTCGATTGTACATAATTGCCACAACATCTTTATCCATGATTCTCGTTCCTGGGATATTTAAGGTGTACCAAAGTCTAAATTCTTGTAAACAGAGCAGCCCTAAACTTTGAGGTGCCTGTGTCTTGTTGATTTTTAGTTTTCCGAATTTATACGCCCATGAGTGGTAGTGCCCTATGTTCTCTAGCTGTGTGTTTTAGATGTTTTAGGATACACCATACACTTCTGCACAGTGGCTGTTGGCAATTTACATCCCACGCATCAGCGTAACAAGGCTCCCTTTTCTCCATGGCCTGTCCTGCAATTCTGGTTTTTATAGTTTTTTCAGGATGGCTCTTTACCGATGGGAAGTGAGACTTGTTTGTACTGCAGATTTGCATTTTCCGCTTGCTTGGTTGGGCAAAAAGAGCGTATGCGTTTTTTCATGAATATATTCAGGAAAAAACGCATATACTCTTTTTGGCCAGAGCATCATTGTTAAAGTCTTGCCGCTTTTCATGTGCTTTAAAGGCGATTTGCATCTACCTCCTGAAATCTGTTTCCTGCAATATTGACTTGCTTTCATATCCTTTTCGTTGCCTTCCCTCAATATATTTGTGGACGAGAGTGATCATTTATAAGTCTGCAGGTTTGTGAATTGCAGTGCCCCTGAGCTCCATTCTTCAACTCGCTTTTTTGGGAGCTGAACGCAGAACCGCAGGATTGCTTCAGGCTCTCTTTTGGTTCCAGGGTACAGGCTGAGCCTGTGGTTAATTCTTCTTCCTGATGGGCAATTATACTGATATGTGCTTGTCCCAACACCGAGAGCTTGTCTCTCATTGGTTCCCCCTCTTCCCTTTCATCCTCCAGACAAACTGAAACCTGTACAGAACAGGAGGTTAAAGGTACTGATTCTCGAAGGAGGGAGATTGCTAGTAAAGTGGCTGGAAAGGCGAAGCCGAGCACAACGAGAAGAGAAATGAGGTGCGTTTTAGAAACATTTCCTGATCCCACAGTGTACCATCTTCGGGGTTTCTCCTGAATGTTTTCGATGTAGGAAGATGCCCTTGAACCTGGAGATTTGGGCCACATGGGATGGGTACCACGCAGTATTACTTTAAAGGGTCTGCGTTTGCTCACCCAAACTCACCAAACCTGTAAGCCCCAAGAGTGTCCACCCTTATATCTCATCCAGCTGTGGGTCTAGATATGGTCAATCCAGGGAGCATCACAGCCCCTGAACGAATTTTGTAAGAATTTCTCTCTCTCTCACTGTCTTGGTTTCATGGGTTTTTAAAAGTAATTTATTTTTATAATGGGGTTTAGCTGCTTTTCACTGCTGTGTTTATGCCGCTTTACACCCAGTTGACTCACTTATAGAGAGATATCAATACATAACTTTTAAGATTCTTACTAGTCAGTTATATACTTGTGTGGTGAATGGGGGTGTTGAGTCCAGTTCACTGAGCAAGGAGTAGGTCTTGTCTATTACATATTGGGTTTATGGAACGGTATCTGAGCTAATTTGAAACCCTTGTTTTATGCATCACCCCACCTCACCTTTCCCGTTCAGCAGCCATAGTGTGATTTCTAAACGTGTGACTCAGTTCTGTTTTGTAATTCAGGTCAAGTGTAGCGATTTTTACATTCCCTCTCTAAGTGATATCTTATGATAAGTGTCTTTTTCTGTGTAACTTATTTCAGTTAGAATCGTCGTTCCTAAATGCACTCATCATGCTGCTACTAGCCTTATGGCATTGATTTCATGGCTGAGTGATATTCCATTGTACATAAGGAGCACAACTTCTTTATCCATTTTTCTCTTTCCTGGGAAATGTAAGGTGTAACGAAGTGGAGGTTCTTGTCAACAGAGCAGCCCTAAAATTTAGGGTGCCTGTGTCTTTCTGATTTTTAGTTTTCCCAATGTATACGCCCATGAGTGGAAGTGCCCTATGCTCACTAAGCTGTGTTTTTTAGATGTTCCCGGACACACCATACACTTCTCCAGAGTGGCTGTTAGCCATTTACATCCCGCCCGTCAGTGTAGAAACGCTCCCATTTCTCCATGGCCTGTCCTGCATTTCTGGTTTTGACACTTTTTTCAGCATGGCCTTTTTGACTGATGGGAAGCGAGGCTTCTTTGTAGCGCTGATTTCCCTTTCCAGGTTGCTTGGTTGGCCAAAAAGGGCGTATGCGTTTTTTCCTGAATATATTCAGGAAAAAAACGCATACGCCCTTTTTGACCAAGGGCATCATTGTCGACGTTTTGCCGTTTTCATGTACTTTAAAGGCGATTCGAATCTACCTCCTGAAATCTGTTTCCTGCAATTCTGCCTTGCTTTCAAATCCTCTTCCTTTGCCTTCCCTCAATATATTTTTGGACGAGAGTTATCATTTATAACTCTGCAGGTTTGTGAATTGCAGTGCCCCTGAGCTCCATTTTTCAACTCGCTTTTTTGGGATCTGGCCGCAAAAGCACAGGATTGCTTCTGGCCCTATTCTGGTTCCGGGGGGCAGGCTGAGCCTGTGGCTAATGCTTCTTCCTGATGGGAAAATAGAGTGACCTTTGCCTGTCCCAAAACCGAGAGCTAGTCTCTAATTGGATCCCCCTCTTCCCGTTCATTCTCAGGACAAATTGAAACCTGTACGGAATAGGAGGTTAAAGGTGCTGATTCTCCAAGGAGGGATATTGCTAGTAAAGCAGATGGAATGGCGAACCCGAGCACAAGGAGATGAGAAATGAGGTGCGTTTTAGAAACCTTTCCCGATCACACGGTGTACCATCTTCTGCGTTTCTCATGCATGTTTTCGATGTCGGAAGATGCCCTTGAACTTGAAGATTTGGGACCCATGGGATGGGTACCACGCAGTATTATTTAAAGGGTCTGTGTTTGCTCACCCAAACTCACCAAACCTCTCAGCCCCAAGAGTGTCCACCCTTATGTCTCATCCAGCTGTGGGTCTAGATATGGTCAATGCAGGTTGCATCACAGCCCCAGAACGAATTTTGTAAGAATTTATCTCTCTTTCACTGTATTTGTTTCATGGGTTTTTAAAAGTAATTTATTTTTATAATGGGGTTTAGCTGCTTTTCACTGCTGTATTTTTGCCGCTTTACACCCAGTTGACTCACTTACAGAGAGATATCAATACATAGGTTTAAAGATTCTTACTAGTCAGATATATTCTTGAGCGGTGAATGGGGGTGTTGAGTCCAGTTCACTGAGCAAGGAGTAGGTCTTGTCTATTACATATTGGGTTTATGGAACGGTATCTGAGCTAATTTGAAACCCTTGTTTTATGCATCACCCCACCTCACCCTTCCCGTTCAGCAGCCATAGTGTGATTTCTAAATGTGTGACTCTGTTCTGTTTTGTAATTCAGTTCAAGTGTAGCGATTTTTACATTCCCTCTATAAGTGATATCTTATGATAAGTGTCATTTTCTGTGTGACTTATTTCACTTAGAATCGTCATTCCTAAATGCACTCATCATGCTGCTACTAGCCTTTCGGCATTGATTTCATGGCTGAGTGATATTCCATTGTACATAAGGAGCACAACTTCTTTATCCATTTTTCTCTTTCTTGGGAAATGTACGGTGTAACGAAGTGGAGGTTCTTGTCAACAGAGCAGCCTTAAAATTCATGGTGCCTGTGTCTTGTTGATTTTTAGTTTTCCCAATTTATACGCCCATGAGTGGAAGTCCCCTATGCAATCTAACCTGTGTTTTTTAGATGTTCCTGGACACACCCTACACTTCTCCAGAGTGGCTGTTAGCCATTTTCATCCCGCCCATCAGTGTAGCAACGCTCCCATTTCTCCATGGTCTGTCCTGCATTTCTGGTTTTGACACTTTTTTCAGCATGGCCTTTTTGACCGATGGGAAGCGAGGCTTCTTTGTAGCACTGATTTGCCTTTCCAGGTTGTTTGGTTGGCCAAAAAGGGCGTATGCGTTTTTTCCTGAATATATTCAGGAAAAAACGCATACGCCCTTTTTGGCCAAGGGCATCATTGTCGACGTTTTGCCGCTTTTCATGTGCTTTAAAGGCGATTTGAATCTACCTCCTGAAATCTGTTTCCTGCAATTCTGCCTTGCTTTCAAATCCTCTTCCTTTGCCTTCCCTCAATATATTTGTGGATGAGAGTTATCATTTATAACTCTGCAGGTTTGTGAATTGCAGTGCCCCTGAGCTCCATTTTTCAACTCGCTTTTTTGGGAGCTGGCCGCAAAAGCACAGGATTGCTTCAGGCCCTATTCTGGTTCCGGGGGGCAGGCTGAGCCTGTGGCTAATGCTTCTTCCTGATGGGAAAATAGAGTGACATTTGCCTGTCCCAAACCGAGAGCTAGTCTCTCATTGGATCCCCCTCTTCCCGTTCATCCTCAGGACAAATTGCAACCTGTACGGAACAGGAGGTTAAAGGTACTGACTCTCGAAGGAGGGAGATTGCTAGTAAAGTGGCTGGAATGGCGAACCTGAGACCAAGGAGATGAGAAATTAGGTGCGTTTTAGAAACCTTTCCCGATCACACGGTGTACCATCTTCTGCGTTTCTCCTGCATGTTTTTGATGTAGGAAGATTCTCTTCAACCTGGAGATTTGGGAGCCATGGGATGTATACCACGCAGTATTACTTTAAAGCGTCTGCGTTTGCTCACCCAACCTCACCAAAACTCTCAGCCCCAAGAGTGTCCACCCTTATGTGTCATCCAGCTGTTGGTCTAGATATGGTCAATCCAGGTGGCATCACCGCCCCTGAACAAATTTTGTAAGAATTTCTCTCTCTTTCACTGTCTTTGTTTCATGGGTTTTTAAAAGTGATTTATTTTTATAATGGGGTTTAGCTGCTATTCACTGCTGTGTTTATGCCGCTTTACACGCACTTGACTCACTTACAGAGAGATATCAATACATAGGTTTTAAGATTCTTACTAGGCAGATATATTCTTGTGCGGTGAATAGGGGGTGTTGAGTCCAGTTCACTGAGCAAGGAGTAGGTCTTGTCTATTACATATTGGGTTTAGGCAACGGTATCTGACCTTATTTGAAACCCTTGTTTTATGCATCACCCCACCTCACCTTTCCCGTTCAGCAGCTATAGTGTGATTTCTAAATGTGTGACTCTCTTCTGTTTTGTAATTCAGTTCAAGTGTAGCGATTTTTACATTCCCTCTATAAGTGATATCTTATGATAAGTGTTTTTTCTGTATGACTTATTTCACTTAGAATCGTCATTCCTAAATGCACTCATCATGCTGCTACTAGCCTTTTGGCATTGATTTCATGGCTGAGTGATATTCCATTGTACATAAGGAGCACAACCTCTTTATCCATTTTTCTCTTTCCTGGGAAATGTAAGGTGTAACGAAGTGGAGGTTCTTTTCAACAGAGCAGCCCTAAAATTTAGGGTGCCTGTGTCTTTCTGATTTTTAGTTTTCCCAATGTATACGTCCATGAGTGGAAGTGCCCTATGCTCCCTAAGCTGTGTTTTTTAAATGTTCCAGGACACACCGTACACTTCTCCAGAGTGGCTGTTAGCCATTTACATCCCTCCCATCAGCGTTGCAACGCTCCCATTTCTCCATGCCTGTCCTGCATTTATGGTTTTGACACTTTTTTCAGCATGGCCCTTTTGACCAATGGGAAGCGAGGCTTCTTTGTAGCGCTGATTTGCCTTTCCAGGTTATTTGGTTGGCCAAAAAGGGCGTATGCGTTTTTTCCTGAATATATTCAGGAAAAAACGCATACGCCCTTTTTGGCCAAGGGCATCATTGTCGACGTTTTGCCGCTTTTCATGTGCTTTAAAGGCGATTCGAATCTACCTCCTGAAATCTGTTTCCTGCAATTCTGCCTTGCTTTCAAATCCTCTTCCTTTGCCTTCCCTCAATATATTTGTGGACGAGAGTGATCATTTATAAGTCTGCAGGTTTGTGAATTGCAGTGCCCCTGAGCTCCATTTTTCAACTCGCTTTTTTGGGAGCTGGCCGCAAAAGCACAGGATTGCTTCAGGCCCTATTCTGGTTCCGGGGGGCAGGCTGAGCCTGTGGCTAATGCTTCTTCCTGATGGGAAAATAGAGTGACCTTTGCCTGTCCCAAACCGAGAGCTAGTCTCTCATTGGATCCCCCTCTTCCCGTTCATCCTCAGGACAAATTGCAACCTGTACGGAACAGGAGGTTAAAGGTACTGACTCTCGAAGGAGGGAGATTGCTAGTAAAGTGGCTGGAATGGCGAACCTGAGCCCAAGGAGATGAGAAATTAGGTGCGTTTTAGAAACCTTTCCCGATCACACGGTGTACCATCCTCTGCGTTTCTCCTGCATGTTTTCGATGTAGGAAGATTCTCTTCAACCTGGAGATTTGAGAGCCATGGGATGTATACCACGCAGTATTACTTTAAAGCATCTGCGTTTGCTCATCCAAACTCAACAAAACTCTCAGCCCCAAGAGTGTCCACCCTTATGTGTCATCCAGCTGTGGGTCTAGATATGGTCAATGCAGGTTGTATCTCAGAGCCTAAACGAATTTTGTAAGAATTTCTCTCTCTTTCACTGTCTTTGTTTCATGGGTTTTTAAAAGTGATTTATTTTTATAATGGGGTTTAGCTGCTATTCACTGTTGTGTTTATGCCGCTTTACACCCAATTGACTCACTTACAGAGAGATATCAATACATAGGTTTTAAGATTCTTACTCGTCAGATATATTCTTGTGCGATGAATAGGGGGTGATGAGTCCAGTTCACTGAGCAAGGAGTAGGTCTTGTCTATTACATATTGGGTTTAGGCAACGGTATCTGAGCTTATTTGAAACCCTTGTTTTATGCATCACCCCACCTCACCTTTCCCGTTCAGCAGCTATAGTGTGATTTCTAAATGTGTGACTCTGTTCTGTTTTGTAATTCAGTTCAAGTGTAGCGATTTTTACATTCACTCTATAAGTGATATCTTATGATAAGTGTTTTTTCTGTATGACTTATTTCACTTAGAATCGTCGTTCCTAAATGCACTCATCATGCTGCTACTAGCCTTTTGGCATTGATTTCATGGCTGAATGATATTCCATTGTACATAAGGAGCACAACTTCTTTATCCATTTTTCTCTTTCCTGGGAAATGTAAGGTGTAACGAAGTGGATGTTCTTTTCAACAGAGGAGCCCTAAAATTTATGGTGCCTGTGTCTTGTTGATTTTTAGTTTTCCCAATTTACACGCCCATGAGTGGAAGTGCACTATGCACTCTAAGCTGTGTTTCTTAGATGTTCCAGGACACACCGTACACTTCTCCAGAGTGGCTGTTAGCCATTTACATCCCGCCCATCAGCGTAGCAACACTCCCATTTCTCCTTGGCCTGTCCTGCATTTCTGGTTTTGATACTTTTTTCAGAATGGCCCTTTTGACCGATGGGAAGCGAGGCTTCTTTGTAGCGCTGATTTTCCTTTCCAGGTTGCATGGTTGGCCAAAAAGGGCGTATGCGTTTTTTTCTGAATATATTTAGGAAAAAACGCATACGCCCTTTTTGGCCAAGGGCATCATTGTCGAGGTTTTGCCGTTTTTCCTGTGCTTTAAAGGCGATTCGAATCTCCCTCCTGAAATCTGTTTCCTGCAATTCTGCCTTGCTTTCAAATCTTCTTCGTTGCCTTCCCTCAATATATTTGTGGACGAGAGTTATCATTTATAACTCTGCAGGTTTGTGAATTGCAGTGCCCCTGAGCTCCATTTTTCAACTCGCTTTTTTGGGAGCTGGCAACAAAAGCACAGGATTGCTTCAGGCCCTATTCTGGTTCCGGGTGGTAGGCTGGGCCTGTGGCTAATGCTTCTTCCTGATGGGAAAATAGAGTGACCTGTGCCTGTCCCAACACGTAGAGCTAGTCTCTCATTGGTTCCCCCTCTTCCCGTTCATCCTCAGGACAAATTGCAACCTGTATGGAACTGGAGGTTAAAGGTGCTGATTCTCCAAGGAGGGAGATTGCTAGTCAAGTGGCTGGAATGGCGAATCCGAGCACAAGGAGATGAGAAATGAGGTGCGGTTTAGGAACCTTTCCCGATCACACGGTGTATCATCTTCTGCATTTCTCATGCATGTTTTCGATGTAGGAAGATGCCTTTGAACCTGGAGATTTGGGACCCATGGGATGGGTACCACGCAGTAGTACTTTAAAGGGTCTGCATTTGCTCACCCAAACTCACCAAACCTCTCAGCCCCAAGAGTGTCCACCCTTATGTCTCATCCAGCTGTGGGTCTAGATATGGTCAATGCAGGTTGCATCACAGCCCCTGAACGAATTTTGTAAGAATTTCTCTCTCTTTCACTGTCTTTGTTTCATGGGTTTTTAAAAGTAATTTATTTTTATAATGGAGTTTAGCTTCTTGTCACTGCTGTTTATATGCCGCTTTACACCCACTTGACTCACTTACAGAGAGATATCAAGTGGGATTTATCCCAGGGATGCAAGGATTCTTCAATATACGCAAATCAATCAATGTGATACACCATATTAACAAATTGAAGAAGAAAAACCATATGATCATCTCAATAGATGCAGAAAAAGCTTTTGACAAAATTCAACACCCATTTATGATAAAAACTCTCCAGAAAGTGGGCATAGAGGGAACCTACCTCAACATAATAAAGGCCATATATGACAAACCCACAGCAAACATCATTCTCAATGGTGAAAAACTGAAAGCATTTCCTCTAAGATCAGGAACGAGACAAGGATGTCCACTCTCACCACTATTATTCAACATAGTTCTGGAAGTCCTAGCCACGGCAATCAGAGAAGAAAAAGAAATAAAAGGAATACAAATTGGAAAAGAGGAAGTAAAACTGTCACTGTTTGCGGATGACATGATACTATACATAGAGAATCCTAAAACTGCCACCAGAAAACTGCTAGAGCTAATTAATGAATATGGTAAAGTTGCAGGATACAAAATTAATGCACAGAAAACTCTTGCATTCCTATACACTAATGATGAAAAATCTGAAAGAGAAATTATGGAAACACTCCCATTTACCATTGCAACAAAAATAATAAAATACCTAGGAATAAACCTACCTAGGGAGACAAAAGACCTGTATGCAGAAAACTATAAGACACTGATGAAGGAAATTAAAGATGATACCAACAGATGGAGAGATATACCATGTTCTTGGATTGGAAGAATCAACATTGTGAAAATGAGTATACTACCCAAAGCAATCTACAGATTCAATGCAATCCCTATCAAATTACCAATGGCATTTTTTACGGAGCTAGAACAAATCATCTTAAAATTTGTATGGAGACACAAAAGACCCCGAATAGCCAAAGCAGTCTTGAGGCAAAAAAAAATGGAGCTGGAGGAATCAGACTCCCTGACTTCAGACTATACTACAAAGCTACAGTAATCAAGACAATATGGTACTGGCACAAAAACAGAAACATAGATCAATGGAACAAGATAGAAAGCCCAGAGATTAACCCACGCACCTATGGTCAACTAATCTATGACAAAGGAGGCAAAGATATACAATGGACAAAAGACAGTCTCTTTAATAAGTGGTGCTGGGAAAACTGGACAGCTACATGTAAAAGAATGAAATTAGAATACTCCCTAACACCATACACAAAAATAAACTCAAAATGGATTAGAGACCTAAATATAAGACTGGACACTATAAAACTCTTAGAGGAAAACATAGGAAGAACACTCTTTGACATAAATCACAGCAAGATCTTTTTTGATCCACCTCCTAGAGTAATGGAAATAAAAACAAAAATAAACAAGTGGAACCTAATGAAACTTCAAAGCTTTTGCACAGCAAAGGAAACCATAAACAAGACGAAAAGACAACCCTCAGAATGGGAGAAAATATTTGCAAATGAATCAACGGACAAAGGATTAATCTCCAAAATATATAAACAGCTCATTCAGCTCAATATGAAAGAAACAAACACCCCAATCCAAAAATGGGCAGAAGACCTAAATAGACATTTCTCCAAAGAAGACATACAGACGGCCACGAAGCACATGAAAAGCTGCTCAACATTACTAATTATTAGAGAAATGAAAATCAAAACTACAATGAGGTATCACCTCACTCCTGTTAGAATGGGGATCATCAGAAAATCTACAAACAACAAATGCTGGAGAGGGTGTGGAGAAAAGGGAACCCTCTTGCACTGTTGGTGGGAATGTAAATTGATACAGCCTCTCTGGAGAACAATATGGAGGTTCCTTAAAAAACTAAAAATACAATTACCATATGACCCAGCAATCCCACTACTGGGCATATACCCAGAGAAAACCGTAATTCAAAAAGACACATGCACCCGAATGTTCATTGCAGCACTGTTTACAATAGCCAGGTCATGGAAGCAACCTAAATGCCCATCAACAGACGAATGGATAAAGAAGATGTGGTACATATATACAATGGAATATTACTCAGCCATAAAAAGGAATGAAATTGAGTCATTTGTTGAGACGTGGATGGATCTAGAGACTGTCATACAGAGTGAAGTAAGTCAGAAAGAGAAAAACAAATATCATATATTAATGCATGTATGTGGAACCTAGAAAAATGATACAGATGAGCCAGTTTGCAGGGCAGAAGTTGAAACATAGATGTAGAGAATGGACATATGGACACCAAGGGGGGAAAACTGCGGTGAGGTGGGGATGGTGGTGTGCTGAATTGGGCGATTGGGATTGGCATGTATACACTGATATGTATAAAATTGATGCCTAATAAGAACCTGCAGTATAAAAAAACAAACAAAACAACTAATACTAAACTTTTATTGGGTTATTTGTATGGAAATATGTTAATATAAATGTTTCAGACATTACATGAAATTCCTAAAAATCTTATATTTGTATTTGTATGGAAATATGTATGGAAATATGTTAATATAAACGTTTCAGACATTACATGAAATTTCTAAAAATCTTATATTTGTATTTGTATGGAAATATGTATGGAAATATGTTAATATAAATGTTTCAGACATTACATGAAATTTCTAAAAATCTTATATGTTCTGGTATAATGTTATAAGTAATAATCCTAGTTATTACTTTAAAATGTATATCTCAGAAATAACTAATTTTCTTGTCAACTGCATTATTATGAACTTTCATCAAATCTTTTACCGTGGTCATTTTTAAGTCTTTTGTCATTTACAGACAGTTCTGGGTGTACTCTGATGATTTTGCAAATATGTTCCTATAAAAGGGTTTCATCTTCAAGAAATTCATGGAAAAGACTCTGACAAGTACAGGTTTCTGGTAACTGACTGTACTGCTGAACTGAATGAATAAGCATTTTCAGAACTCTGATGAAAAACTGATGAACTCATAAAAGTGCTAACAAAAGATCAAGATGAAAAAAAACAATTAATTACATGGGACTGAGTGAACTGATGAGGATGAGTATAATTTTTGTGACTTTCTGTCTGAATTAAAAAAAAAAAATCCCACAAGGACTCAGAGGCAAAGAATATACAAATCAATTTTCACTGCAAAGTAAAGGAGCTGTTACAGTGGAGGATTACTGGACTGAATGTCAATATTATGACATAGTATGAGTGTGTTTCATGTTTGGTAATTGCAATCATTGTTGCTTTTGTTGTGGTCATCCATGTACAATGCTTGGTGTCAGTCTATTTATCTCTTGTAAAAATAAAATACAGTGTGTGTGTGTGAAAAAAAAAAAAAGAATCTAAGGAATAGTTTAACACAAAATTGGGGAAACAGAAGGAATAGAGCTGAGTCTCAATTACTACCAGGATTTGCTCTCCTTTTTTTTTTTTTTTTCCCTACTTGCTGCTGGGTTAACTTAATTTTTCCTACTGTAGATGGATTTCTCCTGATTGGCAATTAGTATGGCCAGTGACAGCTTTTGAGTTTTGTATTTTTAAGCTTATGCCACCAGCAGCTACACTATCTCTGAATCCTGTAAATCCCAGGTTAGGGCTCTGATTGGCTCAGCATGTGGAACAAGAAGTTGAAGCAGAAGTCAAGCAATACAGAAGCATGGTAGTTTTGCTGGCACAATTCAAAGAATGAGGGGTTGCTTTTCCTTGGAATGGGTGAGATTTCCGGTGGCCTCAGTCTGCAGTGGCTTCAAGCAGGGTTTTGGTTCCTGGCCAGTGATTGAAATTGGGTCACAGCGGTGACAGCACCGAATCCTAGCCACTAGACCACTGGTCACTGACAAGGCCCTGGCCATACGGCTTTGCCGAAAAAGAATTCCCACAAAGACGGAAAGTAGTGAAACAAGAAAAGTATTTATTAGGAGATAAAACAGTACAGTACGTGTGGATAGACACATGGGCAGCCTCAGAGAGAGAGTCGTGCCCTCGTGGCAGTTTGAATCACTTTAATGGGGCATTTCTTCCTGGTTTCCTTTGGCAAATCATTTTGATTTGCCTGGTTCAAAGTCCGTATTTGGTATAGCTCGGGATTTTCCCACGTGCATGCGAATCTCTTAGCCAAGATGGATTCTACCGAAGAGGCCTATGGGTAAGAGCATTAGTTGGCATCACTCCCCTTTGAACCTCCAAGGAGCTTTTCTGCACATGTGTAGTCGGGGAGGTCTCCTGACTTCAAGAATGAGGAATACGTGGTCTCTTCTCTTCTATCTGGACAGTGTCCAGCCTCCTCTCTCAACTGTCATGTTATTTCCGTCTCAGAGTCCACAAGGAATGAGCTCAAACCGTTTGCCCTGGGGGCCCATCTTTCTCCTCCGTCAGGTGGAGAGTACGTGGGTTGGGAGATGCTGTGCAGTTACTACACTTGATATTCAATGCACTGTTATTTACCAATATCTATTTGAAAGCCAACATAAAACACTAAATCTACTCCCAGTATGGTTCTATTCCTGTCTACAACAACAATAACAACAACCAGAAGACAACAAAAAGGACCAGTAAGTTCTTCTCATTGTTCACCTTTAATCACAAAATTCAATTTGTTTAGAAACAAAGTTAACAAGGACAGAGGAAAAAGTCTTAACACCCTAAAACTACCCAAGTCGAATTTTTAAGATTGAAAGCAGTTGTTCCAGATCTGAAAAATAATAGAATTAAGGAGGCATGGCTGTTTTGAATGTCTACATGAGTCACTGTACCAGAATAATAGCAAAACTCCACTCTAGGCTGATTACCTGTGAATGAGAGAATTAGTTTCATCTATTCAAAATATTTAAACCTATACCTCTGATTATTTTAAGGTAAAATGTGTGTGTGTCTCTTTCAAATTTAAATTATCTAGAGAATTGCCTCAATTCTATGCTTTACACTGCTTGTGATGGTTAATTTTATATGTCAACTTGACTGGGCTAAAGGATGCCCAGATGGCTGGTAAAATATCATTTCTGGGTTTGTCTGTGACAGTGTTTCCAGAAGAGATTAGCATTTGAATAAGTAGACTGAGTAAAGAAGATTACCCTCATCAATGTTAGTGGGCATCATCCAATTCATTGAGGGCCTGATTAGAACAAAAAAGCAGAAGCAGGGTGAATTTGCTTGAGATGAGACATTCATCTTCTCCTGTCCTCAGACATCAGTGCTGCTGGATCTCAGACCTTCAGACTCACATTGAATTGCACCACTGGCTTTCCTGGTTTCTCCAGGTTGCAGATGGCAGATTATGGGACTTCTTCGCCTCCGTAATTGCATAAGAGAATTCCTATAACAAATATCATCATATAAATGTATATCTCTTGTTTCTTCTATTTCTCTGGAGAACCCTGGCTGATACTCTGCTTCACAGTAAAGATTTAGAGATTATGTATTTGATTTGAGCATTTTAGACAAACATTGACAATTCAGTTCCTAGAATGGAATTCTTCTATTTGCCATTCTATACTGACTATACCAACAGGTTAATCACCATCTGTACCCTTTGTGTGTGCAGTGTGCTTTTATTTAGGATGTCTGTACTGTGTGCACATTCAGTTTAACTGAAATTCTACAATAAAGATGATTTTTAATATAAAAAAAAAAGTAATTTATTTTTATAATGGGGTTTAGCCGCTTTTCACTGCTGTGTTTACACCGCTTTACACCCAGTTGACTCACTTACAGAGAGATATCAATACATAGGTTTTAAGATTCTTACTAGTCAGATATATTCTTGGGCGGTGAATAGGGGGTGTTGAGTCCAATTCACTGAGCAAGGAGTAGGTCTTGTCTATTACATATTGGGTTTATGCAACGGTATCTGAGCTAATTAGAAACCCTTGTTTTATGCATCACCACACCTCACCTTTCCCGTTAAGCAGCCATAGTGTGTTTCGGAAAGTGTGACTCTGTTCTGTATTGTAATTCAGTTCAAGGGTAGCGATTTTTACATTCCCTCTATAAGTGATATCTTATGATAAGTGTCTTTTTCTGTGTGACTTATTTCACTTAGAATCGTCGTTCCTAAATGCACTCATCATGCTGCTACTAGCCTTATGGCATTGATTTCATGGCTGAGTGATATTCCATTGTACATAAGGAGCACAGCTTCTTTATCCATTTTTCTCTTTCCAGGGATATTTAAGGTGTAACGAAGTGGAGGTTCTTGTCAACAGAGAAGCCCTAAAATTTAGGGTGCCTGTGTCTTGTTGATTTTTAGTTTTCCCAATTTATACGCCCATGAGTGGAAGTGCCCTATGCTCTCTAAGCTGTGTTTTTTAGATGTTCCAGGACACACCGTACACTTCTCCAGAGTGCCTGTTAGCCATTTACATCCCGCCCATCAGTGTAGCAACGCTCCAATTTCTCCTTGGCCTGTCCTGCATTTCTGGTTTTGACACTTTTTTCAGCATGGCCCTTTTGACCGATGGGAAGCGAGGCTTCTTTGTAGCGATGATTTGCCTTTCCAGGTTGCTTGGTTGGCCAAAAAGGGCGTATGCGTTTTTTCCTGAATATATTCAGGAAAAAACGCATACGCCCTTTTTGACCAAGGGCATCATTGTCGACGTTTTGCCGCTTTTCATGTGCTTTAAAGGCGATTCGAATCTACCTCCTGAAATCTGTTTCCTGCAATTCTGTCTTGCTTTCAAATCCTCTTCCTTTGCCTTCCCTCAATATATTTGTGGACGAGAGTGATCATTTATAAGTCTGCAGGTTTGTGAATTGCAGTGCCCCTGAGCTCCTTTTTTCAACTCGCTTTTTTGGGATCTGGCCGCAAAAGCACAGGATTGCTTCAGGCCCTATTCTGGTTCCGGGGGGCAGGCTGAGCCTGTGGCTAATGCTTCTTCCTGATGGGAAAATAGAGTGACCTTTGCCTGTCCCAAAACCGAGAGCTAGTCTCTAATTGGATCCCCCTCTTCCCGTTCATTCTCAGGACAAATTGAAACCTGTACGGAATAGGAGGTTAAAGGTGCTGATTCTCCAAGGAGGGATATTGATAGTAAAGCAGATGGAATGGCGAACCCGAGCACAAGGACATGAGAAATGAGGTGCGTTTTAGAAACCTTTCCCGATCACACGGTGTACCATCTTCTGGGTTTCTCATGCATGTTTTCGATGTAGGAAGATGCCCTTGAACCTGGAGATTTGGGACCCATGGGATGGGTACCAGGCAGTATTACTTTAAAGGGTCTGCGTTTGCTCACCCAACCTCACCAAACCTCTCAGCCCCAAGAGTGTCCACCCTTATGTCTCAATCAGCTGTGGATCTAGATATGGTCAATTCAGGTGGCATCACACCCCCTGATCGAATTTTTTAAGAATTTCTCTCTCTTTCACTGTCTTTGTTTCACGGGTTTGTAAAAGTAATTGATTTTTATAATGGGATTTAGCTGCTTTTCACTGCTGTGTTTATGTCACTTTACACCCACTTGACTCACTTACAGAGAGCTATCAATACATAGGTTTTAAGATTCTTACTAGTCAGATATATTCTTGGGCGGTGAATAGGGGGTGTTGAGTCCAATTCACTGAGCAAGGAGTAGGTCTTGTCTATTACATATTGGGTTTATGGAACGGTGTCAGAGCTAATTTGAAACCCTTGTTTTATGCATCACCCCACCTCACCTTTCCCGTTAAGCAGCCATAGTGTGTTTCTGAAAGTGTGACTCTTTTCTGTTTTGTAATTCAGTTCAAGGGGAGCGGTTTTTGCATTCCCTCTATAAGTGATATCTTATGATAAGTGTCTTTTTCTGTGTGACTTATTTCACTTAGAATCGTCGTACCTAAATCCACTCATCATGCTGCTACTAGCCTTATGACGTTGATTTCATGGCTGAGTGATATTGCATTGTACATAAGGACCACAACTTCTTTATCCATTTTTCTCTTTCCTGGGATATTTAAGGTGTAACGAAGTGGAGGTTCTTGTCAACAGAGCAGCCCTAAACGTTGGGGTGCCTGTGTCTTGCTGATTTTTAGTTTTCCCAATTTATGCACCCATGAGTGGAAGTGCCCTATGCTCTCTAAGCTGAGTTTTTTAGATGTTTCAGGACACACCGTACACTTCTCCAGAGTGGCTGTTGGCAATTTACATCCCGCCCATCAGCGTAGCAAGGCTCCCGTTTCTCCATGGTCTGTCCTGCATTTCTGGTTTTGACACTTTTTCAGCATGGCCCTTTTGACCGATGGGACGCGAGACTTCTTTGTAGCGCTGATTTGCCTTTCCAGGTTGCTTGGTTGGCCAAAAAGGGCGTATGCGTTTTTTCCTGAATATATTCAGGAAAAAACGCATACGCCCTTTTTGGCCAAGGGCATCATTGTCGAGGTTTTGCTGCTTTTCCGGTGCTTTAAAGGCGATTCGAATCTCCCTCCTGAAATCTGTGTCCTGCAATTCTGCCTTGCTTTCAAATCCTCTTCGTTGCCTTCCCTCAATATATTTGTGGACGAGAGTGATCATTTATAAGTCTGCAGGTTTGTGAATAGCAGTGCCCCTGAGCTCCATTTTTCAACTCTCTTTCTTGGGAGCTGGCCGCAAAAGCGCAGGATTGCTTCAGGCCCTATTCTGGCCCCGGGCGGCAGGCTGAGCCTGTGCTTAATTCTTCTTCCTAATGGGAAAATAGATTTACCTGTGCCTGTCCCAGCACCTAGAGTTAGTCTCTCATTGGTTCCCCCTCTTCCCGTTCATCCTCAGGACAAATTGCAACCTGTACGGAACAGGAGGTTAAAGGTGCTGATTCTCCAAGGAGGGAGATTGCTAGTAAAGCGGCTGGAATGGCGAACCCGAGCACAAGGACATGAGAAATGAGGTGCGTTTTAGAAACCTTTCCCGATCACACGGTGTACCATCTTCTGGGTTTCTCATGCATGTTTTCGATATAGGAAGATGCCCTTGAACCTGGAGATTTGGGACCCATGCGATGGGTACCACGCAGTATTACTTTAAAGGGTCTGCGTTTGCTCACCCGACCTCACCAAATCTCTCAGCCCCAAGAGTGTCCACCCTTATGTCTCAATCAGCTGTGGGTCTAGATATGGTCAATCCAGGTGGCATCACCGCCCCTGAACGAATTTTGTAAGAATTTCTCTCTCTTTCACTGTCTTTGTTTCACGGGTTTGTAAAAGTAATTGATTTTTATAATGTGGTTTAGGTGCTTTTCACTGCTGTGTTTATGTCACTTTACACCCACTTGACTCACTTACAGAGAGATATCAATACATAGGTTTTAAGATTCTTACTAGTCAGATATATTCTTGGGCGGTGAATAGGGGGTGTTGAGTCCAATTCACTGAGCAAGGAGTAGGTCTTTTCTATAACATATTGGGTTTATGCAACGGTGTCTGAGCTAATTTGAAACCCTTGTTTTATGCATCACCCCACCTCACCTTTCCCGTTAAGCAGCCATAGTGTGTTTCTGAAAGTGTGACTCTGTTCTGTTTTGTAATTCAGTTCAAGGGTAGCGGTTTTTGCATTCCCTCTATAAGTGATATCTTATGATAAGTGTCTTTTTCTGTGTGACTTATTTCACTTAGAATCGTCGTACCTAAATCCACTCATCATGCTGCTACTAGCCTTATGACGTTGATTTCATGGCTGAGTGATATTGCATTGTACATAAGGACCACAACTTCTTTATCCATTTTTCTCTTTCCTGGGATATTTAAGGTGTAACGAAGTGGAGGTTCTTGTCAACAGAGCAGCCCTAAACGTTGGGGTGCCTGTGTCTTGCTGATTTTTAGTTTTCCCAATTTATACACCCATGAGTGGAAGTGCCCTATGCTCTCTAAGCTGAGTTTTTTAGATGTTTCAGGACACACCGTACACTTCTCCAGAGTGGCTGTTGGCAATTTACATCCCGCCCATCAGCGTAGCAAGGCTCCCGTTTCTCCATGGTCTGTCCTGCATTTCTGGTTTTGACACTTTTTCAGCATGGCCCTTTTGACCGATGGGACGCGAGATTTCTTTGTAGCCCTGATTTCCCTTTCCAGGTTGCTTGGTTGGCCAAAAAGGGCGTATGCGTTTTTTCCTGAATATATTCAGGAAAAAACGCATACGCCCTTTTTGGCCAAGGGCATCATTGTCGAGGTTTTGCCGCTTTTCCTGTGCTTTAAAGGCGATTCGAATATCCCTCCTGAAATCTGTTTCCTGCAATTCTGCCTTGCTTTCAAATCCTCTTCGTTGCCTTCCCTCAATATATTTGTGGACAAGAGTGATCATTTATAAGTCTGAAGGTTTGTGAATTGCAGTGCCCCGGAGCTCCATTTTTCAACTCGCTTTCTTGGGAGCTGGCCGCAAAAGCGCAGGATTGCTTCAGGCCCTATTCTGGCCCCGGGCGGCAGGCTGAGCCTGTGCTTAATTCTTCTTCCTGATGGGAAAATAGAGTTAACTGTGCCTGTCCCAACACCTAGAGCTACTCTCTCATTGGTTGCCCACTTCCCGTTCATCCTCAGGACAAATTGCAACCTGTTCGGAACAGGAGGTTAAAGGTGCTGATTCTCCAAGGAGGGAGATTGCTAGTAAAGCGGCTGGAATGGCGAACCCGAGCACAAGGACATGAGAAATGAGGTGCGTTTTAGAAACCTTTCCCGATCACACGGTGTACCATCTTCTGGGTTTCTCATGCATGTTTTCGATGTAGGAAGATGCCCTTGAACCTGGAGATTTGGGACCCATGCGATGGGTACCACGCAGTATTACTTTAAAGGGTCTGCGTTTGCTCACCCGACCTCACCAAACCTCTCAGCCCCAAGAGTGTTCACCCTTATGTCTCAATCAGCTGTGGGTCTAGATATGGTCAATCCAGGTGGCATCACAGCCCCTGAACGAATTTTGTAAGAATTTCTCTCTCTTTCACTGTCTTTGTTTCAAGGGTTTGTAAAAGTAATTGATTTTTATAATGAGGTTTAGCTGCTTTTCACTGCTGTGTTTATGTCACTTTACACCCACTTGACTCACTTACAGAGAGATATCAATACATAGGTTTTAAGATTCTTACTAGTCAGATATATTCTTGGGCGGTGAATAGGGGGTGTTGAGTCCAATTCACTGAGCAAGGAGTAGGTCTTTTCTATAACATATTTGGTTTATGCAACGGTGTCTGAGCTAATTTGAAACCCTTGTTTTATGCATCACCCCACCTCACCTTTCCCGTTAAGCAGCCATAGTGTGTTTCTGAAAGTGTGACTCTGTTCTGTTTTGTAATTCAGTTCAAGGGTAGCGGTTTTTGCATTCCCTCTATAAGTGATATCTTATGATAAGTGTCTTTTTCTGTGTGACTTATTTCACTTAGAATCGTCGTACCTAAATCCACTCATCATGCTGCTACTAGCCTTATGACGTTGATTTCATGGCTGAGTGATACTGCATTGTACATAAGGACCACAACTTCTTTATCCATTTTTCTCTTTCCTGGGATATTTAAGGTGTAACGAAGTGGAGGTTCTTGTCAACAGAGCAGCCCTAAACGTTGGGGTGCCTGTGTCTTGCTTATTTTTAGTTTTCCCAATTTATACACCCATGAGTGGAAGTGCCCTATGCTCTCTAAGCTGAGTTTTTTAGATGTTTCAGGACACACCGTACACTTCTCCAGAGTGGCTGTTGGCAATTTACATCCCGCCCATCAGCGTAGCAAGGCTCCCGTTTCTCCATGGTCTGTCCTGCATTTCTGGTTTTGACACTTTTTCAGCATGGCCCTTTTGACCGATGGGACGCGAGATTTCTTTGTAGCCCTGATTTCCCTTTCCAGGTTGCTTGGTTGGCCAAAAAGGGCGTATGCGTTTTTTCCTGAATATATTCAGGAAAAAACGCATACGCCCTTTTTGGCCAAGGGCATCATTGTCGAGGTTTTGCCGCTTTTCCGGTGCTTTAAAGGCGATTCGTATCTCCCTCCTGAAATCTGTTTCCTGCAATTCTGCCTTGCTTTCAAATCCTCTTCGTTGCCTTCCCTCAATATATTTGTGGACGAGAGTGATCATTTATAAGTCTGCAGGTTTGTGAATAGCAGTGCCCCTGAGCTCCATTTTTCAACTCGCTTTCTTGGGAGCTGGCCGCAAAAGCGCAGGATTGCTTCAGGCCCTATTCTGGTCTCGGGCGGCAGGCTGAGCCTGAGCTTAATTCTTCTTCCTGATGGGAAAATAGATTTACCTGTGCCTGTCCCAACACCTAGAGTTAGTCTCTCATTGGTTCCCCCTCTTCCCGTTCATCCTCAGGACAAATTGCAACCTGTACGGAACAGGAGGTTAAAGGTGCTGATTCTCCAAGGAGGGAGATTGCTAGTAAAGCGGCTGGAATGGCGAACCCGAGCACAAGGACATGAGAAATGAGGTGCGTTTTAGAAACCTTTCCCGATCACACGGTGTACCATCTTCTGGGTTTCTCATGCATGTTTTCGATGTAGGAAGATGCCCTTGAACCTGGAGATTTGGGACCCATGGGATGGGTACCAGGCAGTATTACTTTAAAGGGTCTGCGTTTGCTCACCCAACCTCACCAAACCTCTCAGCCCCAAGAGTGTCCACCCTTATGTCTCAATCAGCTGTGGATCTAGATATGGTCAATCCAGGTGGCATCACACCCCCTGATCGAATTTTTTAAGAATTTCTCTCTCTTTCACTGTCTTTGTTTCACGGGTTTGTAAAAGTAATTGATTTTTATAATGGGATTTAGCTGCTTTTCACTGCTGTGTTTATGTCACTTTACACCCACTTGACTCACTTACAGAGAGCTATCAATACATAGGTTTTAAGATTCTTACTAGTCAGATATATTCTTGGGCGGTGAATAGGGGGTGTTGAGTCCAATTCACTGAGCAAGGAGTAGGTCTTGTCTATTACATATTGGGTTTATGGAACGGTGTCTGAGCTAATTTGAAACCCTTGTTTTATGCATCACCCCACCTCACCTTTCCCGTTAAGCAGCCATAGTGTGTTTCTGAAAGTGTGACTCTTTTCTGTTTTGTAATTCAGTTCAAGGGGAGCGGTTTTTGCATTCCCTCTATAAGTGATATCTTATGATAAGTGTCTTTTTCTGTGTGACTTATTTCACTTAGAATCGTCGTACCTAAATCCACTCATCATGCTGCTACTAGCCTTATGACGTTGATTTCATGGCTGAGTGATATTGCATTGTACATAAGGACCACAACTTCTTTATCCATTTTTCTCTTTCCTGGGATATTTAAGGTGTAACGAAGTGGAGGTTCTTGTCAACAGAGCAGCCCTAAACGTTGGGGTGCCTGTGTCTTGCTGATTTTTAGTTTTCCCAATTTATACACCCATGAGTGGAAGTGCCCTATGCTCTCTAAGCTGAGTTTTTTAGATGTTTCAGGACACACCGTACACTTCTCCAGAGTGGCTGTTGGCAATTTACATCCCGCCCATCAGCGTAGCAAGGCTCCCGTTTCTCCATGGTCTGTCCTGCATTTCTGGTTTTGACACTTTTTCAGCATGGCCCTTTTGACCGATGGGACGCGAGACTTCTTTGTAGCGCTGATTTCCCTTTCCAGGTTGCTTGGTTGGCCAAAAAGGGCGTATGCGTTTTTTCCTGAATATATTCAGGAAAAAACGCATACGCCCTTTTTGGCCAAGGGCATCATTGTCGAGGTTTTGCCGCTTTTCCTGTGATTTAAAGGCGATTCGAATCTCCCTCCTGAAATCTGTTTCCTGCAATTCTGCCTTGCTTTCAAATCCTCTTCGTTGCCTTCCCTCAATATATTTGTGGACGAGAGTGATCATTTATAAGTCTGCAGGTTTGTGAATTGCAGTGCCCCTGAGCTCCATTTTTCAACTCGCTTTCTTGGGAGCTGGCCGCAAAACGCAGGATTGCTTCAGGCCCTATTCTGGTCCCGGGTGGCAGGCTGAGCCTGTGCTTAATTCTTCTTCCTGATGTGAAAATAGAGTTACCTGTGCCTGTCCCAACACCTAGAGCTAGTCTCTCTTTGGTTCCCCCTCTTCCCGTTCATCCTCAGGACAAATTGTAACCTGTACGGAACAGGAGGTTAAAGGTGCTGATTCTCCAAGGAGGGAGATTGCTAGTAAAGCGGCTGGAATGGCGAACCCGAGCACAAGGACATGAGAAATAAGGTGCGTTTTAGAAACCTTTCCCGATCACACGGTGTACCATCTTCTGGGTTTCTCATGCATGTTTTCGATGTAGGAAGATGCCCTTGAACCTGGAGATTTGGGACCCATGTGATGGGTACCACGCAGTATTACTTTAAAGGGTCTGCGTTTGCTCACCCGACCTCACCAAACGTCTCAGCCCCAAGAGTATCCACCCTTATGTCTCAATCAGCTGTGGGTCTAGATATGGTCAATCCAGGTGGCATCACCGCCCCTGAACGAATTTTGTAAGAATTTCTCTCTCTTTCACTGTCTTTGTTTCACGGGTTTGTAAAAGTAATTGATTTTTATAATGGGGTTTAGCTGCTTTTCACTGCTGTGTTTATGTCACTTTAAACCCACTTGACTCACTTACAGAGAGATATCAATACATAGGTTTTAAGATTCTTACTAGTCAGATATATTCTTGGGCGGTGAATAGGGGGTGTTGAGTCCAATTCACTGAGCAAGGAGTAGGTCTTGTCTATTACATATTGGGTGTATGCAACGGTGTCTGAGCTAATTTGAAACCCTTGTTTTATGCATCACCCCACCTCACCTTTCCCGTTAAGCAGCCATAGTGTGTTTCTGAAAGTGTGACTCTGTTCTGTTTTGTAATTCAGTTCAAGGGTAGCGGTTTTTGCATTCCCTCTATAAGTGATATCTTATGATAAGTGTCTTTTTCTGTGTGACTTTTTTCACTTAGAATCGTCGTACCTAAATCCACTCATCATGCTGCTACTAGCCTTATGACGTTGATTTCATGGCTGAGTGATATTGCATTGTACATAAGGACCACAACTTCTTTATCCATTTTTCTCTTTCCTGGGATATTTAAGGTGTAACGAAGTGGAGGTTCTTGTCAACAGAGCAGCCCTAAACGTTGGGGTGCCTGTGTCTTGCTGATTTTTAGTTTTCCCAATTTATACACCCATGAGTGGAAGTGCCCTATGCTCTCTAAGCTGAGTTTTTTAGATGTTTCAGGACACACCGTACACTTCTCCAGAGTGGCTGTTGGCAATTTACATCCCGCCCATCAGCGTAGCAAGGCTCCCGTTTCTCCATGGTCTGTCCTGCATTTCTGGTTTTGACACTTTTTCAGCATGGCCCTTTTGACCGATGGGACGCGAGACTTCTTTGTAGCGCTGATTTCCCTTTCCAGGTTGCTTGGTTGGCCAAAAAGGGCGTATGCGTTTTTTCCTGAATATATTCAGGAAAAAACGCATACGCCCTTTTTGGCCAAGGGCATCATTGTCGAGGTTTTGCCGCTTTTCCTGTGATTTAAAGGCGATTCGAATCTCCCTCCTGAAATCTGTTTCCTGCAATTCTGCCTTGCTTTCAAATCCTCTTCGTTGCCTTCCCTCAATATATTTGTGGACGAGAGTGATCATTTATAAGTCTGCAGGTTTGTGAATTGCAGTGCCCCTGAGCTCCATTTTTCAACTCGCTTTCTTGGGAGCTGGCCGCAAAACGCAGGATTGCTTCAGGCCCTATTCTGGTCCCGGGTGGCAGGCTGAGCCTGTGCTTAATTCTTCTTCCTGATGTGAAAATAGAGTTACCTGTGCCTGTCCCAACACCTAGAGCTAGTCTCTCTTTGGTTCCCCCTCTTCCCGTTCATCCTCAGGACAAATTGTAACCTGTACGGAACAGGAGGTTAAAGGTGCTGATTCTCCAAGGAGGGAGATTGCTAGTAAAGCGGCTGGAATGGCGAACCCGAGCACAAGGACATGAGAAATAAGGTGCGTTTTAGAAACCTTTCCCGATCACACGGTGTACCATCTTCTGGGTTTCTCATGCATGTTTTCGATGTAGGAAGATGCCCTTGAACCTGGAGATTTGGGACCCATGTGATGGGTACCACGCAGTATTACTTTAAAGGGTCTGCGTTTGCTCACCCGACCTCACCAAACGTCTCAGCCCCAAGAGTATCCACCCTTATGTCTCAATCAGCTGTGGGTCTAGATATGGTCAATCCAGGTGGCATCACCGCCCCTGAACGAATTTTGTAAGAATTTCTCTCTCTTTCACTGTCTTTGTTTCACGGGTTTGTAAAAGTAATTGATTTTTATAATGGGGTTTAGCTGCTTTTCACTGCTGTGTTTATGTCACTTTAAACCCACTTGACTCACTTACAGAGAGATATCAATACATAGGTTTTAAGATTCTTACTAGTCAGATATATTCTTGGGCGGTGAATAGGGGGTGTTGAGTCCAATTCACTGAGCAAGGAGTAGGTCTTGTCTATTACATATTGGGTGTATGCAACGGTGTCTGAGCTAATTTGAAACCCTTGTTTTATGCATCACCCCACCTCACCTTTCCCGTTAAGCAGCCATAGTGTGTTTCTGAAAGTGTGACTCTGTTCTGTTTTGTAATTCAGTTCAAGGGTAGCGGTTTTTGCATTCCCTCTATAAGTGATATCTTATGATAAGTGTCTTTTTCTGTGTGACTTTTTTCACTTAGAATCGTCGTACCTAAATCCACTCATCATGCTGCTACTAGCCTTATGACGTTGATTTCATGGCTGAGTGATATTGCATTGTACATAAGGACCACAACTTCTTTATCCATTTTTCTCTTTCCAGGAATATTTAAGGTGTAACGAAGTGGAGGTTCTTGTCAACAGAGCAGCCCTAAACGTTGTGGTGCCTGTGTCTTGCTGATTTTTACTTTTCCCAATTTATACACCCATGAGTGGAAGTGCCCTATGCTCTCTAAGCTGAGTTTTTTAGATGTTTCAGGACACACCGTACACTTCTCCAGAGTGGCTGTTGGCAATTTACATCCCGCCCATCAGCGTAGCAAGGCTCCCGTTTCTCCATGGTCTGTCCTGCATTTCTGGTTTTGACACATTTTCAGCATGGCCCTTTTGACCGATGGGACGCGAGACTTCTTTGTAGCGCTGATTTCTCTTTCCAGGTTGCTTGGTTGGCCAAAAAGGGCGTATGCGTTTTTTCCTGAATATATTCAGGAAAAAACGCATACGCCCTTTTTGGCCAAGGGCATCATTGTAGAGGTTTTGCCGCTTTTCCTGTGCTTTAAAGGCGATTCGAATCGCCCTCCTGTAATCTGTTTCCTGCAATTCTGCCTTGCTTTCAAATCCTCTTCGTTGCCTTCCCTCAATATATTTGTGGACGAGAGTGATCATTTATAAGTCTGCAGGTTTGTGAATTGCAGTGCCCCTGAGCTCCATTTTTCAAGTCGCTTTCTTGGGAGCTGGCCGCAAAAGCACAGGATTGCTTCAGGCCCTATTCTGGTCCCGGGCGGCAGGCTGAGCCTGTGCTTAATTCTTCTTCATGATGGGAAAATAGAGTTACCTGTGCCTGTCCCAACACCTAGAGCTAGTCTCTCATTGGTTCCCCCTCTTCCCGTTCATCCTCAGGACAAATTGCAACCTGTACGGAACAGGAGGTTAAAGGTGCTGATTCTCCAAGGAGGGAGATTGCTAGTAAAGCGGCTGGAATGGCGAACCCGAGCACAAGGACATGAGAAATGAGGTGAGTTTTAGAAACCTTTCCCAATCACACGGTGTACCATCTTCTGGGTTTCTCATGCATGTTTTCGATGTAGGAAGATGCCCTTGAACCTGGAGATTTGGGACCCATGCGATGGGTACCACGCAGTATTACTTTAAAGGGTCTGCGTTTGCTCACCCGACCTCACCAAACCTCTCAGCCCCAAAAGTGTCCACCCTTATGTCTCAATCAGCTGTGGGTCTAGATATGGTCAATCCAGGTGGCATCACCGCCCCTGAACGAATTTTGTAAGAATTTCTCTCTCTTTCACTGTCTTTGTTTCACGGGTTTGTAAAAGTAATTGATTTTTATAATGGGGTTTAGCTGCTTTTCACTGCTGTGTTTATGTCACTTTAAACCCACTTGACTCACTTACAGAGAGATATCAATACATAGGTTTTAAGATTCTTACTAGTCAGATATATTCTTGGGCGGTGAATAGGGGGTGTTGAGTCCAATTCACTGAGCAAGGAGTAGGTCTTGTCTATTACATATTGGGTTTATGCAACGGTGTCTGAGCTAATTTGAAACCCTTGTTTTATGCATCACCCCACCTCACCTTTCCCGTTAAGCAGCCATAGTGTGTTTCTGAAAGTGTGACTCTGTTCTGTTTTGTAATTCAGTTCAAGGGTAGCGGTTTTTGCATTCCCTCTATAAGTGATATCTTATGATAAGTGTCTTTTTCTGTGTGACTTTTTTCACTTAGAATCGTCGTACCTAAATCCACTCATCATGCTGCTACTAGCCTTATGACGTTGATTTCATGGCTGAGTGATATTGCATTGTACATAAGGACCACAACTTCTTTATCCATTTTTCTCTTTCCTGGGATATTTAAGGTGTAACGAAGTGGAGGTTGTTGTGAACAGAGTAGCCCTAAACGTTGTGGTGCCTGTGTCTTGCTGATTTTTACTTTTCCCAATTTATACACCCATGAGTGGAAGTGCCCTATGCTCTCTAAGCTGAGTTTTTTAGATGTTTCAGGACACACCGTACACTTCTCCAGAGTGGCTGTTGGCAATTTACATCCCGCCCATCAGCGTAGCAAGGCTCCCGTTTCTCCATGGTCTGTCCTGCATTTCTGGTTTTGACACTTTTTCAGCATGGCCCTTTTGACCGATGGGACGCGAGACTTCTTTGTAGCGCTGATTTCCCTTTCCAGGTTGCTTGGTTGGCCAAAAAGGGCGTATGCGTTTTTTCCTGAATATATTCAGGAAAAAACGCATACGCCCTTTTTGGCCAAGGGCATCATTGTCGAGGTTTTGCCGCTTTTCCTGTGCTTTAAAGGCGATTCGAATCTCCCTCCTGAAATCTGTTTCCTGCAATTCTGCCTTGCTTTCAAATCCTCTTCGTTGCCTTCCCTCAGTATATTTGTGGACGAGAGTGATCATTTATAAGTCTGCAGGTTTGTGAATTGCAGTGCCCCTGAGCTCCATTTTTCAAGTCGCTTTCTTGGGAGCTGGCCGCAAAAGCGCAGGATTGCTTCAGGCCCTATTCTGGTCCCGGGCGGCAGGCTGAGCCTGTGCTTAATTCTTCTTCCTGATGGGAAAATAGAGTTACCTGTGCCTGTCCCAACACCTAGAGCTAGTCTCTCATTGGTTCCCCCTCTTCCCGTTCATCCTCAGGACAAATTGCAACCTGTACGGAACAGGAGGTTAAAGGTGCTGATTCTCCAAGGAGGGAGATTGCTAGTAAAGCGGCTGGAATGGCGAACCCGAGCACAAGGACATGAGAAATGAGGTGCGTTTTAGAAACCTTTCCCGATCACACGGTGTACCATCTTCTGGGTTTCTCATGCATGTTTTCGATGTAGGAAGATGCCCTTGAACCTGGAGATTTGGGACCCATGCGATGGGTACCACGCAGTATTACTTTAAAGGGTCTGCGTTTGCTCACCCGACCTCACCAAACCTCTCAGCCCCAAGAGTGTCCACCCTTATGTCTCAATCAGCTGTGGGTCTAGATATGGTCAATCCAGGTGGCATCACAGCCCCTGAACGAATTTTGTAAGAATTTCTCTCTCTTTCACTGTCTTTGTTTCACGGGTTTGTAAAAGTAATTGATTTTTATAATGGGGTTTAGCTGCTTTTCACTGCTGTGTTTATGTCACTTTACACCCACTTGACTCTCTTACAGAGAGATATCAATACATAGGTTTTAAGATTCTTACTAGTCAGATATATTCTTGGGCGGTGAATAGGGGGTGTTGAGTCCAATTCACTGAGCAAGGAGTAGGTCTTGTCTATTACATATTGGGTTTATGGAACGGTATCTGAGGTAATTTGATACCCTTGTTTTATGCATCACCCCACCTCACCTTTCCCGTTAAGCAGCCATAGTGTGTTTCTGAAAGTGTGACTTTGTTCTGTTTTGTAATTCAGTTCAAGGGTAGCGGTTTTTGTATTCCCTCTATAAGTGATATCTTATGATAAGTGTCTTTTTCTGTGTGACTTATTTCACTTAGAATCTTCGTACCTAAATCCACTCATCATGCTGCTACTAGCCTTATGACGTTGATTTCATGACTGAGTGATATTGCATTGTACATAAGGACCACAACTTCTTTAGCCATTTTTCTCCTTCCTGGGATATTTAAGGTGTAACGAAGTGGAGGTTGTTGTGAACAGAGCAGCCCTAAACGTTGTGGTGCCTGTGTCTTGCTGATTTTTACTTTTCCCAATTTATACACCCATGAGTGGAAGTGCCCTATGCTCTCTAAGCTGAGTTTTTTAGATGTTTCAGGACACACCGTACACTTCTCCAGAGTGGCTGTTGGCAATTTACATCCCGCCCATCAGCGTAGCAAGGCTCCCGTTTCTCCATGGTCTGTCCTGCATTTCTGGTTTTGACACTTTTCCAGCATGGCCCTTTTGACCGATGGGACGCGAGACTTCTTTGTAGCGCTGATTTCCCTTTCCAGGTTGCTTGGTTGGCCAAAAAGGGCGTATGCGTTTTTTCCTGAATATATTCAGGAAAAAACGCATACGCCCTTTTTGGCCAAGGGCATCATTGTCGAGGTTTTGCCGCTTTTCCTGTGCTTTAAAGGCGATTCGAATCTCCCTCCTGTAATCTGTTTCCTGCAATTCTGCCTTGCTTTCAAATCCTCTTCGTTGCCTTCCCTCAATATATTTGTGAACGAGAGTGATCATTTAGAAGTCTGCAGGTTTGTGAATTGCAGTGCCCCTGAGCTCCATTTTTCAACTCGCTTTCTTGGGAGCTGGCCGCAAAAGCGCAGGATTGCTTCAGGCCCTATTCTGGTCCCGAGCGGCAGGCTGAGCCTGTGCTTAATTCTTCTTCCTGATGGGAAAATAGAGTTAACTCTGCCTGTCCCAACACCTAGAGCTAGTCTCTCATTGGTTCCCCCTCTTCCCGTTCATCCTCAGGACAAATTGCAACCTGTACGGAACAGGAGGTTAAAGGTGCTGATTCTCCAAGGAGGGAGATTGCTAGTAAAGCGGCTGGAATGGCGAACCCGAGCACAAGGACATGAGAAATGAGGTGCGTTTTAGAAACCTTTCCCGATCACACGGTGTACCATCTTCTGGGTTTCTCATGCATGTTTTCGATGTAGGAAGATGACCTTGAACCTGGAGATTTGGGACCCATGCGATGGGTACCAGGCAGTATTAATTTAAAGGGTCTGCGTTTGCTCACCCGACCTAACCAAACCTCTCAGCCCCAAGAGTGTCCACCCTTATGTCTCAATCAGCTGTGGGTCTAGATAAGGTCAATCCAGGTGGCATCACAGCCCCTGAACGAATTTTGTAAGAATTTCTCTCTCTTTCACTGTCTTTGTTTCACGGGTTTGTAAAAGGAATTGATTTTTATAATGGGGTTTAGCTGCTTTTCACTGCTGTGTTTATGTCACTTTACACCCACTTGACTCACTTACAGAGAGATATCAATACATAGGTTTTAAGATTCTTACTAGTCAGATATATTCTTGGGCGGTGAATAGGGGGTGTTGAGTCCAATTCACTGGGCAAGGAGTAGGTCTTGTCTATTACATATTGGGTTTATGGAACGGTATCTGAGGTAATTTGATACCCTTGTTTTATGCATCACCCCACCTCACCTTTCCCGTTAAGCAGCCATAGTGTGTTTCTGAAAGTGTGACTTTGTTCTGTTTTGTAATTCAGTTCAAGGGTAGCGGTTTTTGCATTCCCTCTATAAGTGATATCTTATGATAAGTGTCTTTTTCTGTGTGACTTATTTCACTTAGAATCGTCGTACCTAAATCCACTCATCATGCTGCTACTAGCCTTATGACGTTGATTTCATGGCTGAGTGATATTGCATTGTACATAAGGACCACAACTTCTTTATCCATTTTTCTCTTTCCTGGGATATTTAAGGTGTAACGAAGTGGAGGTTCTTGTCAACAGAGCAGCCCTAAACGTTGGGGTGCCTGTGTCTTGCTGATTTTTAGTTTTCCCAATTTATACACCCATGAGTGGAAGTGCCCTATGCTCTCTAAGCTGAGTTTTTTAGATGTTTCAGGACACACCGTACACTTCTCCAGAGTGGCTTTTGGCAATTTACATCCCGCCCATCAGCGTAGCAAGGGTCCCGTTTCTCCATGGTCTGTCCTGCATTTCTGGTTTTGACACATTTTCAGCATGGCCCTTTTGACCGATGGGACGCGAGACTTCTTTGTAGCGCTGATTTCCCTTTCCAGGTTGCTTGGTTGGCCAAAAAGGGCGTATGCGTTTTTTCCTGAATATATTCAGGAAAAAACGCATACGCCCTTTTTGGCCAAGGGCATCATTGTCGAGGTTTTGCCGCTTTTCCTATGTTTTAAAGGCGATTCGAATCTCCCTCCTGAAATCTGTTTCCTGCAATTCTGCCTTGCTTTCAAATCCTCTTCGTTGCCTTCCCTCAATATATTTGTGGACGAGAGTGATCATTTATAAGTCTGCAGGTTTGTGAATTGCAGTGCCCCTGAGCTCCATTTTTCAAGTCGCTTTCTTGGGAGCTGGCCGCAAAAGCGCAGGATTGCTTCAGGCCCTATTCTGGTCCCGGGCGGCAGGCTGAGCCTGTGCTTAATTCTTCTTCCTGATGGGAAAATAGAGTTACCTGTGCCTGTCCCAACACCTAGAGCTAGTCTCTCATTGGTTCCCCCTCTTCCCGTTCATCCTCAGGACAAATTGCAACCTGTACGGAACAGGAGGTTAAAGGTGCTGATTCTCCAAGGAGGGAGATTGCTAGTAAAGCGGCTGGAATGGCGAACCCGAGCACAAGGACATGAGAAATGAGGTGCGTTTTAGAAACCTTTCCCGATCACACGGTGTACCATCTTCTGGGTTTCTCATGCATGTTTTCGATGTAGGAAGATGCCCTTGAACCTGGAGATTTGGGACCCATGCGATGGGTACCACGCAGTATTACTTTAAAGGGTCTGCGTTTGCTCACCCGAACTCACCAAACCTCTCAGCCCCAAGAGTGTCCACCCTTATGTCACAATCAGCTGTGGGTCTAGATATGGTCAATCCAGGTGGCATCACAGCCCCTGAACGAATTTTGTAAGAATTTCTCTCTCTTTCACTGTCTTTGTTTCACGGGTTTGTAAAAGTAATTGATTTTTATAATGGGGTTTAGCTGCTTTTCACTGCTGTGTTTATGTCACTTTACACTCACTTGACTCACTTACAGAGAGATATCAATACATAGGTTTTAAGATTCTTACTAGTCAGATATATTCTTGGGCGGTGAATAGGGGGTGTTGAGTCCAATTCACTGAGCAAGGAGTAGGTCTTGTCTATTACATATTGGGTTTATGCAACGGTGTCTGAGCTAATTTGAAACCCTTGTTTTATGCATCACCCCACCTCACCTTTCCCGTTAAGCAGCCATAGTGTGTTTCTGAAAGTGTGAGTCTGTTCTGTTTTGTAATTCAGTTCAAGGGTAGCGGTTTTTGCATTCCCTCTATAAGTGATATCTTATGATAATTGTCTTTTTCTGTGTGACTTATTTCACTTAGAATCGTCGTACCTAAATCCACTCATCATGCTGCTACTAGACTTATGACGTTGATTTCATGGCTGAGAGATATTGCATTGTACATAAGGAACACAACTTCTTTATTCATTTTTCTCTTTCCTGGGATATTTAAGGTGTAACGAAGTGGAGGTTCTTGTCAACAGAGCAGCCCTAAACGTTGGGGTGCCTGTGTCTTGCTGATTTTTACTTTTTCCAATTTATAAACCCATGAGTGGAAGTGCCCTATGCTCTCTAAGCTGAGTTTTTTAGATGTTTCAGGACACACCGTACACTTCTCCAGAGTGGCTTTTGGCAATTTACATCCCGCCCATCAGCGTAGCAAGGGTCCCGTTTCTCCATGGTCTGTCCTGCATTTCTGGTTTTGACACATTTTCAGCATGGCCCTTTTGACCGATGGGACGCGAGACTTCTTTGTAGCGCTGATTTCCCTTTCCAGGTTGCTTGGTTGGCCAAAAAGGGCGTATGCGTTTTTTCCTGAATATATTCAGGAAAAAACGCATACGCCCTTTTTGGCCAAGGGCATCATTGTCGAGGTTTTGCCGCTTTTCCTATGTTTTAAAGGCGATTCGAATCTCCCTCCTGAAATCTGTTTCCTGCAATTCTGCCTTGCTTTCAAATCCTCTTCGTTGCCTTCCCTCAATATATTTGTGGACGAGAGTGATCATTTATAAGTCTGCAGGTTTGTGAATTGCAGTGCCCCTGAGCTCCATTTTTCAAGTCGCTTTCTTGGGAGCTGGCCGCAAAAGCGCAGGATTGCTTCAGGCCCTATTCTGGTCCCGGGCGGCAGGCTGAGCCTGTGCTTAATTCTTCTTCCTGATGGGAAAATAGAGTTACCTGTGCCTGTCCCAACACCTAGAGCTAGTCTCTCATTGGTTCCCCCTCTTCCCGTTCATCCTCAGGACAAATTGCAACCTGTACGGAACAGGAGGTTAAAGGTGCTGATTCTCCAAGGAGGGAGATTGCTAGTAAAGCGGCTGGAATGGCGAACCCGAGCACAAGGACATGAGAAATGAGGTGCGTTTTAGAAACCTTTCCCGATCACACGGTGTACCATCTTCTGGGTTTCTCATGCATGTTTTCGATGTAGGAAGATGCCCTTGAACCTGGAGATTTGGGACCCATGCGATGGGTACCACGCAGTATTACTTTAAAGGGTCTGCGTTTGCTCACCCGAACTCACCAAACCTCTCAGCCCCAAGAGTGTCCACCCTTATGTCACAATCAGCTGTGGGTCTAGATATGGTCAATCCAGGTGGCATCACAGCCCCTGAACGAATTTTGTAAGAATTTCTCTCTCTTTCACTGTCTTTGTTTCACGGGTTTGTAAAAGTAATTGATTTTTATAATGGGGTTTAGCTGCTTTTCACTGCTGTGTTTATGTCACTTTACACTCACTTGACTCACTTACAGAGAGATATCAATACATAGGTTTTAAGATTCTTACTAGTCAGATATATTCTTGGGCGGTGAATAGGGGGTGTTGAGTCCAATTCACTGAGCAAGGAGTAGGTCTTGTCTATTACATATTGGGTTTATGCAACGGTGTCTGAGCTAATTTGAAACCCTTGTTTTATGCATCACCCCACCTCACCTTTCCCGTTAAGCAGCCATAGTGTGTTTCTGAAAGTGTGAGTCTGTTCTGTTTTGTAATTCAGTTCAAGGGTAGCGGTTTTTGCATTCCCTCTATAAGTGATATCTTATGATAAGTGTCTTTTTCTGTGTGACTTATTTCACTTAGAATCGTCGTACCTAAATCCACTCATCATGCTGCTACTAGCGTTATGACGTTGATTTCATGGCTGAGTGATATTGCATTGTACATAAGGACCACAACTTCTTTATCCATTTTTCTCTTTCCTGGGATATTTAAGGTGTAACGAAGTGGAGGTTCTTGTCAACAGAGCAGCCCTAAACGTTGGGGTGCCTGTGTCTTGCTGATTTTTAGTTTTCCCAATTTATACACCCATGAGTGGAAGTGCCCTATGCTCTCTAAGCTGAGTTTTTTAGATGTTTCAGGACACACCGTACACTTCTCCAGAGTGGCTGTTGGCAATTTACATCCCGCCCATCAGCGTAGCAAGGCTCCCGTTTCTCCATGGTCTGTCCTGCATTTCTGGTTTTGACACTTTTCCAGCATGGCCCTTTTGACCGATGGGACGCGAGACTTCTTTGTAGCGCTGATTTCCCTTTCCAGGTTGCTTGGTTGGCCAAAAAGGGCGTATGCGTTTTTTCCTGAATATATTCAGGAAAAAACGCATACGCCCTTTTTGGCCAAGGGCATCATTGTCGAGGTTTTGCCGCTTTTCCTGTGCTTTAAAGGCGATTCGAATCTCCCTCCTGTAATCTGTTTCCTGCAATTCTGCCTTGCTTTCAAATCCTCTTCGTTGCCTTCCCTCAATATATTTGTGAACGAGAGTGATCATTTAGAAGTCTGCAGGTTTGTGAATTGCAGTGCCCCTGAGCTCCATTTTTCAACTCGCTTTCTTGGGAGCTGGCCGCAAAAGCGCAGGATTGCTTCAGGCCCTATTCTGGTCCCGAGCGGCAGGCTGAGCCTGTGCTTAATTCTTCTTCCTGATGGGAAAATAGAGTTAACTCTGCCTGTCCCAACACCTAGAGCTAGTCTCTCATTGGTTCCCCCTCTTCCCGTTCATCCTCAGGACAAATTGCAACCTGTACGGAACAGGAGGTTAAAGGTGCTGATTCTCCAAGGAGGGAGATTGCTAGTAAAGCGGCTGGAATGGCGAACCCGAGCACAAGGACATGAGAAATGAGGTGCGTTTTAGAAACCTTTCCCGATCACACGGTGTACCATCTTCTGGGTTTCTCATGCATGTTTTCGATGTAGGAAGATGCCCTTGAACCTGGAGATTTGGGACCCATGCGATGGGTACCACGCAGTATTACTTTAAAGGGTCTGCGTTTGCTCACCCGACCTCACCAAACCTCTCAGCCCCAAGAGTGTCCACCCTTATGTCTCAATCAGCTGTGGGTCTAGATATGGTCAATCCAGGTGGCATCACAGCCCCTGAACGAATTTTGTAAGAATTTCTCTCTCTTTCACTGTCTTTGTTTCACGGGTTTGTAAAAGTAATTGATTTTTATAATGGGGTTTAGCTGCTTTTCACTGCTGTGTTTATGTCACTTTACACCCACTTGACTCACTTACAGAGAGATATCAATACATAGGTTTTAAGATTCTTACTAGTCAGATATATTCTTGGGCGGTGAATAGGGGGTGTTGAGTCCAATTCACTGAGCAAGGAATAGGTCTTGTCTATTACATATTGGGTTTATGGAACGGTATCTGAGGTAATTTGATACCCTTGTTTTATGCATCACCCCACCTCACCTTTCCCTTTAAGCAGCCATAGTGTGTTTCTGATAGTGTGACTTTGTTCTGTTTTGTAATTCAGTTCAAGGGTAGCGGTTTTTGCATTCCCTCTATAAGTGATATCTTATGATAAGTGTCTTTTTCTGTGTGACTTATTTCACTTAGAATCGTCGTACCTAAATCCACTCATCATGCTGCTACTAGCCTTATGACGTTGATTTCATGGCTGAGAGATATTGCATTGTACATAAGGAACACAACTTCTTTATTCATTTTTCTCTTTCCTGGGATATTTAAGGTGTAACGAAGTGGAGGTTCTTGTCAACAGAGCAGCCCTAAACGTTTTGGTGCCTGTGTCTTGCTGATTTTTACTTTTTCCAATTTATAAACCCATGAGTGGAAGTGCCCTATGCTCTCTAAGCTGAGTTTTTTAGATGTTTCAGGACACACCGTACACTTCTCCAGAGTGGCTGTTGGCAATTTACATCCCGCCCATCAGCGTAGCAAGGCTCCCGTTTCTCCATGGTCTGTCCTGCATTTCTGGTTTTGACACTTTTCCAGCATGGCCCTTTTGACCGATGGGACGCGAGACTTCTTTGTAGCGCTGATTTCCCTTTCCAGGTTGCTTGGTTGGCCAAAAAGGGCGTATGCGTTTTTTCCTGAATATATTCAGGAAAAAACGCATACGCCCTTTTTGGCCAAGGGCATCATTGTAGAGGTTTTGCCGCTTTTCCTGTGCTTTAAAGGCGATTCGAATCTCCCTCCTGTAATCTGTTTCCTGCAATTCTGCCTTGCTTTCAAATCCTCTTCGTTGCCTTCCCTCAATATATTTGTGAACGAGAGTGATCATTTATAAGTCTGCAGGTTTGTGAATTGCAGTGCCCCTGAGCTCCATTTTTCAACTCGCTTTCTTGGGAGCTGGCCGCAAAAGCGCAGGATTGCTTCAGGCCCTATTCTGGTCCCGAGCGGCAGGCTGAGCCTGTGCTTAATTCTTCTTCCTGATGGGAAAATAGAGTTAACTCTGCCTGTCCCAACACCTAGAGCTAGTCTCTCATTGGTTCCCCCTCTTCCCGTTCATCCTCAGGACAAATTGTAACCTGTACGGAACAGGAGGTTAAAGGTGCTGATTCTCCAAGGAGGGAGATTGCTAGTAAAGCGGCTGGAATGGCGAACCCGAGCACAAGGACCTGAGAAATAAGGTGCGTTTTAGAAACCTTTCCCGATCACACGGTGTACCATCTTCTGGGTTTCTTATGCATGTTTTCGATGTAGGAAGATGCCCTTGAACCTGGAGATTTGGGACCGATGGGATGGGTACCACGCAGTATTACTTTAAAGGGTCTGTGTTTGCTCACCCGACCTCACCAAACGTCTCAGCCCCAAAAGTATCCACCCTTATGTCTCAATCAGCTGTGGGTCTAGATATGGTCAATCCAGGTGGCATCACCGCCCCTGAACGAATTTTGTAAGAATTTCTCTCTCTTTCACTGTCTTTGTTTCACGGGTTTGTAAAAGTAATTGATTTTTATAATGGGGTTTAGCTGCTTTTCACTGCTGTGTTTATGTCACTTTAAACCCACTTGACTCACTTACAGAGAGATATCAATACATAGGTTTTAAGATTCTTACTAGTCAGATATATTCTTGGGCGGTGAATAGGGGGTGTTGAGTCCAATTCACTGAGCAAGGAGTAGGTCTTGTCTATTACATATTGGGTTTATGCAACGGTGTCTGAGCTAATTTGAAACCCTTGTTTTATGCATCACCCCACCTCACCTTTCCCGTTAAGCAGCCATAGTGTGTTTCTGAAAGTGTGACTCTGTTCTGTTTTGTAATTCAGTTCAAGGGTAGCGGTTTTTGCATTCCCTCTATAAGTGATATCTTATGATAAGTGTCTTTTTCTGTGTGACTTTTTTCACTTAGAATCGTCGTACCTAAATCCACTCATCATGCTGCTACTAGCCTTATGACGTTGATTTCATGGCTGAGTGATATTGCATTGTACATAAGGACCACAACTTCTTTATCCATTTTTCTCTTTCCTGGGATATTTAAGGTGTAACGAAGTGGAGGTTCTTGTCAACAGAGCAGCCCTAAACGTTGTGGTGCCTGTGTCTTGCTGATTTTTACTTTTCCCAATTTATACACCCATGAGTGGAAGTGCCCTATGCTCTCTAAGCTGAGTTTTTTAGATGTTTCAGGAGACACCGTACACTTCTCCAGAGTGGCTGTTGGCAATTTACATCCCGCCCATCAGCGTAGCAAGGCTCCCGTTTCTCCATGGTCTGTCCTGCATTTCTGGTTTTGACACTTTTTCAGCATGGCCCTTTTGACCGATGGGACGCGAGACTTCTTTGTAGCGCTGATTTCCCTTTCCAGGTTGCTTGGTTGGCCAAAAAGGGCGTATGCGTTTTTTCCTGAATATATTCAGGAAAAAACGCATACGCCCTTTTTGGCCAAGGGCATCATTGTGGAGGTTTTGCCGCTTTTCCTGTGCTTTAAATGCGATTCGAATCTCCCTCCTGAAATCTGTTTCCTGCAATTCTGCCTTGCTTTCAAATCCTCTTCGTTGCCTTCCCTCAATATATTTGTGGACGAGAGTGATCATTTATAAGTCTGCAGGTTTGTGAATTGCAGTGCCCCTGAGCTCCATTTTTCAAGTCGCTTTCTTGGGAGCTGGCCGCAAAAGCGCAGGATTGCTTCAGGCCCTATTCTGGTCCCGGGCGGCAGGCTGAGCCTGTGCTTAATTCTTCTTCCTGATGGGAAAATAGAGTTACCTGTGCCTGTCCCAACACCTAGAGCTAGTCTCTCATTGGTTCCCCCTCTTCCCGTTCATCCTCAGGACAAATTGCAACCTGTACGGAACAGGAGGTTAAAGGTGCTGATTCTCCAAGGAGGGAGATTGCTAGTAAAGCGGCTGGAATGGCGAACCCGAGCACAAGGACATGAGAAATGAGGTGCGTTTTAGAAACCTTTCCCGATCACACGGTGTACCATCTTCTGGGTTTCTCATGCATGTTTTCGATGTAGGAAGATGCCCTTGAACCTGGAGATTTGGGACCCATGCGATGGGTACCACGCAGTATTACTTTAAAGGGTCTGCGTTTGCTCACCCGACCTCACCAAACCTCTCAGCCCCAAGAGTGTCCACCCTTATGTCTCAATCAGCTGTGGGTCTAGATATGGTCAATCCAGGTGGCATCACCGCCCCTGAACGAATTTTGTAAGAATTTCTCTCTCTTTCACTGTCTTTGTTTCACGGGTGTGTAAAAGTAATTGATTTTTATAATGGGGTTTAGCTGCTTTTCACTGCTGTGTTTATGTCACTTTAAACCCACTTGACTCACTTACAGAGAGATATCAATACATAGGTTTTAAGATTCTTACTAGTCAGATATATTCTTGGGCGGTGAATAGGGGGTGTTGAGTCCAATTCACTGAGCAAGGAGTAGGTCTTGTCTATTACATATTGGGTTTATGCAACGGTGTCTGAGCTAATTTGAAACCCTTGTTTTATGCATCACCCCACCTCACCTTTCCCGTTAAGCAGCCATAGTGTGTTTCTGAAAGTGTGACTCTGTTCTGTTTTGTAATTCAGTTCAAGGGTAGCGGTTTTTGCATTCCCTCTATAAGTGATATCTTATGATAAGTGTCTTTTTCTGTGTGACTTTTTTCACTTAGAATCGTCGTACCTAAATCCACTCATCATGCTGCTACTAGCCTTATGACGTTGATTTCATGGCTGAGTGATATTGCATTGTACATAAGGACCACAACTTCTTTATCCATTTTTCTCTTTCCTGGGATATTTAAGGTGTAACGAAGTGGAGGTTCTTGTCAACAGAGCAGCCCTAAACGTTGTGGTGCCTGTGTCTTGCTGATTTTTACTTTTCCCAATTTATACACCCATGAGTGGAAGTGCCCTATGCTCTCTAAGCTGAGTTTTTTAGATGTTTCAGGAGACACCGTACACTTCTCCAGAGTGGCTGTTGGCAATTTACATCCCGCCCATCAGCGTAGCAAGGCTCCCGTTTCTCCATGGTCTGTCCTGCATTTCTGGTTTTGACACTTTTTCAGCATGGCCCTTTTGACCGATGGGACGCGAGACTTCTTTGTAGCGCTGATTTCCCTTTCCAGGTTGCTTGGTTGGCCAAAAAGGGCGTATGCGTTTTTTCCTGAATATATTCAGGAAAAAACGCATACGCCCTTTTTGGCCAAGGGCATCATTGTCGAGGTTTTGCCGCTTTTCCTGTGCTTTAAAGGCGATTCGAATCTCCCTCCTGAAATCTGTTTCCTGCAATTCTGCCTTGCTTTCAAATCCTCTTCGTTGCCTTCCCTCAATATATTTGTGGACGAGAGTGATCATTTATAAGTCTGCAGGTTTGTGAATTGCAGTGCCCCTGAGCTCCATTTTTCAACTCGCTTTCTTGGGAGCTGGCCGCAAAAGCGCAGGATTGCTTCAGGCCCTATTCTGGTCCCGGGCGGCAGGCTGAGCCTGTGCTTAATTCTTCTTCCTGATGGGAAAATAGAGTTACCTGTGCCTGTCCCAACACCTAGAGCTAGTCTCTCATTGGTTCCCCCTCTTCCCGTTCATCCTCAGGACAAATTGCAACCTGTACGGAACAGGAGGTTAAAGGTGCTGATTCTCCAAGGAGGGAGATTGCTAGTAAAGCGGCTGGAATGGCGAACCCGAGCACAAGGAAATGAGAAATGAGGTGCGTTTTAGAAACCTTTCCCGATCACACGGTGTACCATCTTCTGGGTTTCTCATGCATGTTTTCGATGTAGGAAGATGCCCTTGAACCTGGAGATTTGGGACCCATGCGATGGGTACCACGCAGTATTACTTTAAAGGGTCTGCGTTTGCTCACCCGACCTCACCAAACCTCTCAGCCCCAAGAGTGTCCACCCTTATGTCTCAATCAGCTGTGGGTCTAGATATGGTCAATCCAGGTGGCATCACCGCCCCTGAACGAATTTTGTAAGAATTTCTCTCTCTTTCACTGTCTTTGTTTCACGGGTTTGTAAAAGTAATTGATTTTTATAATGGGGTTTAGCTGCTTTTCACTGCTGTGTTTATGTCACTTTAAACCCACTTGACTCACTTACAGAGAGATATCAATACATAGGTTTTAAGATTCTTACTAGTCAGATATATTCTTGGGCGGTGAATAGGGGGTGTTGAGTCCAATTCACTGAGCAAGGAGTAGGTCTTGTCTATTACATATTGGGTTTATGCAACGGTGTCTGAGCTAATTTGAAACCCTTGTTTTATGCATCACCCCACCTCACCTTTCCCGTTAAGCAGCCATAGTGTGTTTCTGAAAGTGTGACTCTGTTCTGTTTTGTAATTCAGTTCAAGGGTAGCGGTTTTTGCATTCCCTCTATAAGTGATATCTTATGATAAGTGTCTTTTTCTGTGTGACTTTTTTCACTTAGAATCGTCGTACCTAAATCCACTCATCATGCTGCTACTAGCCTTATGACGTTGATTTCATGGCTGAGTGATATTGCATTGTACATAAGGACCACAACTTCTTTATCCATTTTTCTCTTTCCTGGGATATTTAAGGTGTAACGAAGTGGAGGTTCTTGTCAACAGAGCAGCCCTAAACGTTGTGGTGCCTGTGTCTTGCTGATTTTTACTTTTCCCAATTTATACACCCATGAGTGGAAGTGCCCTATGCTCTCTAAGCTGAGTTTTTTAGATGTTTCAGGAGACACCGTACACTTCTCCAGAGTGGCTGTTGGCAATTTACATCCCGCCCATCAGCGTAGCAAGGCTCCCGTTTCTCCATGGTCTGTCCTGCATTTCTGGTTTTGACACTTTTTCAGCATGGCCCTTTTGACCGATGGGACGCGAGACTTCTTTGTAGCGCTGATTTCCCTTTCCAGGTTGCTTGGTTGGCCAAAAAGGGCGTATGCGTTTTTTCCTGAATATATTCAGGAAAAAACGCATACGCCCTTTTTGGCCAAGGGCATCATTGTCGAGGTTTTGCCGCTTTTCCTGTGCTTTAAAGGCGATTCGAATCTCCCTCCTGAAATCTGTTTCCTGCAATTCTGCCTTGCTTTCAAATCCTCTTCGTTGCCTTCCCTCAATATATTTGTGGACGAGAGTGATCATTTATAAGTCTGCAGGTTTGTGAATTGCAGTGCCCCTGAGCTCCATTTTTCAACTCGCTTTCTTGGGAGCTGGCCGCAAAAGCGCAGGATTGCTTCAGGCCCTATTCTGGCCCCGGGCGGCAGGCTGAGCCTGTGCTTAATTCTTCTTCCTGATGGGAAAATAGTGTTAACTGTGCCTGTCCCAACACCTAGAGCTAGTCTCTCATTGGTTGTCCACTTCCCGTTCATCCTCAGGACAAATTGCAACCTGTACGGAACAGGAGGTTAAAGGTGCTGATTCTCCAAGGAGGGAGATTGCTAGTAAAGCGGCTGGAATGGCGAACCCGAGCACAAGGACATAAGAAATGAGGTGCGTTTTAGAAACCTTTCCCGATCACACGGTGTACCATCTTCTGGGTTTCTCATGCATGTTTTCGATGTAGGAAGATGCCCTTGAACCTGGAGATTTGGGACCCATGCGATGGGTACCACGCAGTATTACTTTAAAGGGTCTGCGTTTGCTCACCCGACCTCACCAAACCTCTCAGCCCCAAGAGTGTTCACCCTTATGTCTCAATCAGCTGTGGGTCTAGATATGGTCAATCCAGGTGGCATCACCGCCCCTGAACGAATTTTGTAAGAATTTCTCTCTCTTTCACTGTCTTTGTTTCACGGGTTTGTAAAAGTAATTGATTTTTATAATGGGGTTTAGCTGCTTTTCACTGCTGTGTTTATGTCACTTTAAACCCACTTGACTCACTTACAGAGAGATATCAATACATAGGTTTTAAGATTCTTACTAGTCAGATATATTCTTGGGCGGTGAATAGGGGGTGTTGAGTCCAATTCACTGAGCAAGGAGTAGGTCTTGTCTATTACATATTGGGTTTATGCAACGGTGTCTGAGCTAATTTGAAACCCTTGTTTTATGCATCACCCCACCTCACCTTTCCCGTTAAGCAGCCATAGTGTGTTTCTGAAAGTGTGACTCTGTTCTGTTTTGTAATTCAGTTCAAGGGTAGCGGTTTTTGCATTCCCTCTATAAGTGATATCTTGTGAGAAGTGTCTTTTTCTGTGTGACTTTTTTCACTTAGAATCGTCGTACCTAAATCCACTCATCATGCTGCTACTAGCCTTATGACGTTGATTTCATGGCTGAGTGATATTGCATTGTACATAAGGACCACAACTTCTTTATCCATTTTTCTCTTTCCAGGGATATTTAAGGTGTAACGAAGTGGAGGTTCTTGTCAACAGAGCAGCCCTAAACGTTGTGGTGCCTGTGTCTTGCTGATTTTTACTTTTCCCAATTTATACACCCATGAGTGGAAGTGCCGTATGCTCTCTAAGCTGAGTTTTTTAGATGTTTCAGGACACACCGTACACTTCTCCAGAGTGGCTGTTGGCAATTTACATCCCGCCCATCAGCGTAGCAAGGCTCCCGTTTCTCCATGGTCTGTCCTGCATTTCTGGTTTTGACACTTTTTCAGCATGGCCCTTTTGACCGATGGGACGCGAGACTTCTTTGTAGCGCTGATTTCCCTTTCCAGGTTGCTTGGTTGGCCAAAAAGGGCGTATGCGTTTTTTCCTGAATATATTCAGGAAAAAACGCATACGCCCTATTTGGCCTAGGGCATCATTGTCGAGGTTTTGCCGCTTTTCCTGTGCTTTAAAGGCGATTCGAATCTCCCTCCTGAAATCTGTTTCCTGCAATTCTGCCTTGCTTTCAAATCCTCTTCGTTGCCTTCCCTCAATATATTTGTGGACGAGAGTGATCATTTATAAGTCTGCAGGTTTGTGAATTGCAGTGCCCCTGAGCTCCATTTTTCAACTCGCTTTCTTGGGAGCTGGCCGCAAAAGCGCAGGATTGCTTCAGGCCCTATTCTGGTCCCGGGCGGCAGGCTGAGCCTGTGCTTAATTCTTCTTCCTGATGGGAAAATAGAGTTACCTGTGCCTGTCCCAACACCTAGAGCTAGTCTCTCATTGGTTCCCCCTCTTCCCGTTGATCCTCAGGACAAATTGCAACCTGTACGGAACAGGAGGTTAAAGGTGCTGATTCTCCAAGGAGGGAGATTGCTAGTAAAGCGGCTGGAATGGCGAACCCGAGCACAAGGACATGAGAAATGAGGTGCGTTTTAGAAACCTTTCCCGATCACACGGTGTACCATCTTCTGGGTTTCTCATGCATGTTTTCGATGTAGGAAGATGCCCTTGAACCTGGAGATTTGGGACCCATGCGATGGGTACCACGCAGTATTACTTTAAAGGGTCTGCGTTTGCTCACCCGACCTCACCAAACCTCTCAGCCCCAAGAGTGTCCACCCTTATGTCTCAATCAGCTGTGGGTCTAGATATGGTCAATCCAGGTGGCATCACACCCCCTGATTGAATTTTTTAAGAATTTCTCTCTCTTTCAGTGTCTTTGTTTCACGGGTTTGTAAAAGTAATTGATTTTTATAATGGGATTTAGCTGCTTTTCACTGCTGTGTTTATGTCACTTTACACCCACTTGACTCACTTACAGAGAGCTATCAATACATAGGTTTTAAGATTCTTACTAGTCAGATATATTCTTGGGCGGTGAATAGGGGGTGTTGAGTCCAATTCACTGAGCAAGGAGTAGGTCTTGTCTATTAAATATTGGGTTTATGGAACGGTGTCTGAGCTAATTTGAAACCCTTGTTTTATGCATCACCCCACCTCACCTTTCCCGTTAAGCAGCCATAGTGTGTTTCTGAAAGTGTGACTCTTTTCTGTTTTGTAATTCAGTTCAAGGGGAGCGGTTTTTGCATTCCCTCTATAAGTGATATCTTATGATAAGTGTCTTTTTCTGTGTGACTTATTTCACTTAGAATCGTCGTACCTAAATCCACTCATCATGCTGCTACTAGCCTTATGACGTTGATTTCATGGCTGAGTGATATTGCATTGTACATAAGGACCACAACTTCTTTATCCATTTTTCTCTTTCCTGGGATATTTAAGGTGTAACGAAGTGGAGGTTCTTGTCAACAGAGCAGAGCTAAACGTTGGGGTGCCTGTGTCTTGCTGATTTTTAGTTTTCCCAATTTATACACCCATGAGTGGAAGTGCCCTATGCTCTCTAAGCTGAGTTTTTTAGATGTTTCAGGACACACCGTACACTTCTCCAGAGTGGCTGTTGGCAATTTACATCCCGCCCATCAGCGTAGCAAGGGTCCCGTTTCTCCATGGTCTGTCCTGCATTTCTGGTTTTGACCCTTTTTCAGCATGGCCCTTTTGACCGATGTGACGCGAGACTTCTTTGTAGCGCTGATTTCCCTTTCCAGGTTGCTTGGTTGGCCAAAAAGGGCGTATGCGTTTTTTCCTGAATATATTCAGGAAAAAACGCATACGCCCTTTTTGGCCAAGGGCATCATTGTCGAGGTTTTGCCGCTTTTCCTGTGCTTTAAAGGCGATTCGAATCTCCCTCCTGAAATCTGTTTCCTGCAATTCTGCCTTGCTTTCAAATCCTCTTCGTTGCCTTCCCTCAATATATTTGTGGACGAGAGTGATCATTTATAAGTCTGCAGGTTTGTGAATTGCAGTGCCCCTGAGCTCCATTTTTCAAGTCGCTTTCTTGGGAGCTGGCCGCAAAAGCGCAGGATTGCTTCAGGCCCTATTCTGGTCCCGGGCGGCAGGCTGAGCCTGTGCTTAATTCTTCTTCCTGATGGGAAAATAGAGTTACCTGTGCCTGTCCCAACACCTAGAGCTAGTCTCTCATTGGTTCCCCCTCTTCCCGTTCATTCTCAGGACAAATTGTAACCTGTACGGAACAGGAGGTTAAAGGTGCTGATTCTCCAAGGAGGGAGATTGCTAGTAAAGCGGCTGGAATGGCGAACCCGAGCACAAGGACATGAGAAATAAGGTGCGTTTTAGAAACCTTTCCCGATCACACGGTGTACCATCTTCTGGGTTTCTCATGCATGTTTTCGATGTAGGAAGATGTCCTTGAACCTGGAGATTTGGGACCCATGGGATGGGTACCACGCAGTATTACTTTAAAGGGTCTGCGTTTGCTCACCCGACCTCACCAAACGTCTCAGCCCCAAGAGTATCCACCCTTATGTCTCAATCAGCTGTGGGTCTAGATATGGTCAATCCAGGTGGCATCACCGCCCCTGAACGAATTTTGTAAGAATTTCTCTCTCTTTCACTGTCTTTGTTTCACGGGTTTGTAAAAGTAATTGATTTTTATAATGGGGTTTAGCTGCTTTTCACTGCTGTGTTTATGTCACTTTACACCCACTTGACTCACTTACAGAGAGATATCAATACATAGGTTTTAAGATTCTTACTAGTCAGATATATTCTTGGGCGGTGAATAGGGGGTGTTGAGTCCAATTCACTGAGCAAGGAGTAGGTCTTGTCTATTACATATTGGGTTTATGGAACGGTATCTGAGGTAATTTGATACCCTTGTTTTATGCATCACCCCACCTCACCTTTCCCGTTAAGCAGCCATAGTGTGTTTCTGAAAGTGTGACTTTGTTCCGTTTTGTAATTCAGTTCAAGGGTAGCGGTTTTTGTATTCCCTCTATAAGTGATATCTTATGATAAGTGTCTTTTTCTGTGTGACTTATTTCACTCAGAATCTTCGTACCTAAATCCACTCATCATGCTGCTACTAGCCTTATGACGTTGATTTCATGGCTGAGTGATATTGCATTGTACATAAGGACCACAACTTCTTTAGCCATTTTTCTCTTTCCTGGGATATTTAAGGTGTAACGACGTGGAGGTTCTTGTGAACAGAGCAGCCCTAAACGTTGTGGTGCCTGTGTCTTGCTGATTTTTACTTTTCCCAATTTATACACCCATGAGTGGAAGTGCCCTATGCTCTCTAAGCTGAGTTTTTTAGATTTTTCAGGACACACCGTACACTTCTCCAGAGTGGCTGTTGGCAATTTACATCCCGCCCATCAGCGTAGCAAGGCTCCCGTTTCTCCATGGTCTGTCCTGCATTTCTGGTTTTGACACTTTTTCAGCATGGCCCTTTTGACCGATGGGACGCGAGACTTCTTTGTAGCGCTGATTTCTCTTTCCAGGTTGCTTGGTTGGCCAAAAAGTGCGTATGCGTTTTTTCCTGAATATATTCAGGAAAAAACGCATACGCCCTTTTTGGCCAAGGGCATCATTGTAGAGGTTTTGCCGCTTTTCCTGTGCTTTAAAGGCGATTCGAATCGCCCTCCTGTAATCTGTTTCCTGCAATTCTGCCTTGCTTTCAAATCCTCTTCGTTGCCTTCCCTCAATATATTTGTGGACGAGAGTGATCATTTATAAGTCTGCAGGTTTGTGAATTGCAGTGCCCCTGAGCTCCATTTTTCAAGTCGCTTTCTTGGGAGCTGGCCGCAAAAGCGCAGGATTGCTTCAGGCCCTATTCTGGTCCCGGGCGGCAGGCTGAGCCTGTGCTTAATTCTTCTTCATGATGGGAAAATAGAGTTACCTGTGCCTGTCCCAACACCTAGAGCTAGTCTCTCATTGGTTCCCCCTCTTCCCGTTCATCCTCAGGACAAATTGCAACCTGTACGGAACAGGAGGTTAAAGGTGCTGATTCTCCAAGGAGGGAGATTGCTAGTAAAGCGGCTGGAATGGCGAACCCGAGCACAAGGACATGAAAAATGAGGTGCGTTTTAGAAACCTTTCCCAATCACACGGTGTACCATCTTCTGGGTTTCTCATGCATGTTTTTGATGTAGGAAGATGCCCTTGAACCTGGAGATTTGGGACCCATGCGATGGGTACCACGCAGTATTACTTTAAAGGGTCTGCGTTTGCTCACCCGACCTCACCAAACCTCTCAGCCCCAAGAGTGTCCACCCTTATGTCTCAATCAGCTGTGGGTCTAGATATGGTCAATCCAGGTGGCATCACCGCCCCTGAACGAATTTTGTAAGAATTTCTCTCTCTTTCACTGTCTTTGTTTCACGGGTTTGTAAAAGTAATTGATTTTTATAATGGGGTTTAGCTGCTTTTCACTGCTGTGTTTATGTCACTTTAAACCCACTTGACTCACTTACAGAGAGATATCAATACATAGGTTTTAAGATTCTTACTAGTCAGATATATTCTTGGGCGGTGAATAGGGGGTGTTGAGTCCAATTCACTGAGCAAGGAGTAGGTCTTGTCTATTACATATTGGGTTTATGCAACGGTGTCTGAGCTAATTTGAAACCCTTGTTTTATGCATCACCCCACCTCACCTTTCCCGTTAAGCAGCCATAGTGTGTTTCTGAAAGTGTGACTCTGTTCTGTTTTGTAATTCAGTTCAAGGGTAGCGGTTTTTGCATTCCCTCTATAAGTGATATCTTATGATAAGTGTCTTTTTCTGTGTGACTTTTTTCACTTAGAATCGTCGTACCTAAATCCACTCATCATGCTGCTACTAGCCTTATGACGTTGATTTCATGGCTGAGTGATATTGCATTGTACATAAGGACCACAACTTCTTTATCCATTTTTCTCTTTCCAGGGATATTTAAGGTGTAACGAAGTGGAGGTTCTTGTCAACAGAGCAGCCCTAAACGTTGTGGTGCCTGTGTCTTGCTGATTTTTACTTTTCCCAATTTATACACCCATGAGTGGAAGTGCCCTATGCTCTCTAAGCTGAGTTTTTTAGATGTTTCAGGACACACCGTACACTTCTCCAGAGTGGCTGTTGGCAATTTACATCCCGCCCATCAGCGTAGCAAGGCTCCCGTTTCTCCATGGTCTGTCCTGCATTTCTGGTTTTGACACTTTTTCAGCATGGCCCTTTTGACCGATGGGACGCGAGACTTCTTTGTAGCGCTGATTTCCCTTTCCAGGTTGCTTGGTTGGCCAAAAAGGGCGTATGCGTTTTTTCCTAAATATATTCAGGAAAAAACGCATACGCCCTTTTTGGCCAAGGGCATCATTGTCGAGGTTTTGCCGCTTTTCCTGTGCTTTAAAGGCGATTCGAATCTCCCTCCTGAAATCTGTTTCCTGCAATTCTGCCTTGCTTTCAAATCCTCTTCGTTGCCTTCCCTCAATATATTTGTGGACGAGAGTGATCATTTATAAGTCTGCAGGTTTGTGAATTGCAGTGCCTCTGAGCTCCATTTTTCAAGTCGCTTTCTTGGTAGCTGGCCGCAAAAGCGCAGGATTGTTTCAGGCCCTATTCTGGTCCCGGGCGGCAGGCTGAGCCTGTGCTTAATTCTTCTTCCTGATGGGAAAATAGAGTTACCTGTGCCTGTCCCAACACCTAGAGCTAGTCTCTCATTGGTTCCCCCTCTTCCCGTTCATCCTCAGGACAAATTGCAACCTGTACGGAACAGGAGGTTAAAGGTGCTGATTCTCCAAGGAGGGAGATTGCTAGTAAAGCGGCTGGAATGGCGAACCCGAGCACAAGGACATGAGAAATGAGGTGCGTTTTAGAAACCTTTCCCGATCACACGGTGTACCATCTTCTGGGTTTCTCATGCATGTTTTCGATGTAGGAAGATGCCCTTGAACCTGGAGATTTGGGACCCATGCGATGGGTACCACGCAGTATTACTTTAAAGGGTCTGCGTTTGCTCACCCGACCTCACCAAACCTCTCAGCCCCAAGAGTGTTCACCCTTATGTCTCAATCAGCTGTGGGTCTAGATATGGTCAATCCAGGTGGCATCACCGCCCCTGAACGAATTTTGTAAGAATTTCTCTCTCTTTCACTGTCTTTGTTTCACGGGTTTGTAAAAGTAATTGATTTTTATAATGGGGTTTAGCTGCTTTTCACTGCTGTGTTTATGTCACTTTAAACCCACTTGACTCACTTACAGAGAGATATCAATACATAGGTTTTAAGATTCTTACTAGTCAGATATATTCTTGGGCGGTGAATAGGGGGTGTTGAGTCCAATTCACTGAGCAAGGAGTAGGTCTTGTCTATTACATATTGGGTTTATGCAACGGTGTCTGAGCTAATTTGAAACCCTTGTTTTATGCATCACCCCACCTCACCTTTCCCGTTAAGCAGCCATAGTGTGTTTCTGAAAGTGTGACTCTGTTCTGTTTTGTAATTCAGTTCAAGGGTAGCGGTTTTTGCATTCCCTCTATAAGTGATATCTTGTGAGAAGTGTCTTTTTCTGTGTGACTTTTTTCACTTAGAATCGTCGTACCTAAATCCACTCATCATGCTGCTACTAGCCTTATGACGTTGATTTCATGGCTGAGTGATATTGCATTGTACATAAGGACCACAACTTCTTTATCCATTTTTCTCTTTCCAGGGATATTTAAGGTGTAACGAAGTGGAGGTTCTTGTCAACAGAGCAGCCCTAAACGTTGTGGTGCCTGTGTCTTGCTGATTTTTACTTTTCCCAATTTATACACCCATGAGTGGAAGTGCCGTATGCTCTCTAAGCTGAGTTTTTTAGATGTTTCAGGACACACCGTACACTTCTCCAGAGTGGCTGTTGGCAATTTACATCCCGCCCATCAGCGTAGCAAGGCTCCCGTTTCTCCATGGTCTGTCCTGCATTTCTGGTTTTGACACTTTTTCAGCATGGCCCTTTTGACCGATGGGACGCGAGACTTCTTTGTAGCGCTGATTTCCCTTTCCAGGTTGCTTGGTTGGCCAAAAAGGGCGTATGCGTTTTTTCCTGAATATATTCAGGAAAAAACGCATACGCCCTATTTGGCCTAGGGCATCATTGTCGAGGTTTTGCCGCTTTTCCTGTGCTTTAAAGGCGATTCGAATCTCCCTCCTGAAATCTGTTTCCTGCAATTCTGCCTTGCTTTCAAATCCTCTTCGTTGCCTTCCCTCAATATATTTGTGGACGAGAGTGATCATTTATAAGTCTGCAGGTTTGTGAATTGCAGTGCCCCTGAGCTCCATTTTTCAACTCGCTTTCTTGGGAGCTGGCCGCAAAAGCGCAGGATTGCTTCAGGCCCTATTCTGGTCCCGGGCGGCAGGCTGAGCCTGTGCTTAATTCTTCTTCCTGATGGGAAAATAGAGTTACCTGTGCCTGTCCCAACACCTAGAGCTAGTCTCTCATTGGTTCCCCCTCTTCCCGTTCATCCTCAGGACAAATTGCAACCTGTACGGAACAGGAGGTTAAAGGTGCTGATTCTCCAAGGAGGGAGATTGCTAGTAAAGCGGCTGGAATGGCGAACCCGAGCACAAGGACATGAGAAATGAGGTGCGTTTTAGAAACCTTTCCCGATCACACGGTGTACCATCTTCTGGGTTTCTCATGCATGTTTTCGATGTAGGAAGATGCCCTTGAACCTGGAGATTTGGGACCCATGCGATGGGTACCACGCAGTATTACTTTAAAGGGTCTGCGTTTGCTCACCCGACCTCACCAAACCTCTCAGCCCCAAGAGTGTCCACCCTTATGTCTCAATCAGCTGTGGGTCTAGATATGGTCAATCCAGGTGGCATCACACCCCCTGATTGAATTTTTTAAGAATTTCTCTCTCTTTCAGTGTCTTTGTTTCACGGGTTTGTAAAAGTAATTGATTTTTATAATGGGATTTAGCTGCTTTTCACTGCTGTGTTTATGTCACTTTACACCCACTTGACTCACTTACAGAGAGCTATCAATACATAGGTTTTAAGATTCTTACTAGTCAGATATATTCTTGGGCGGTGAATAGGGGGTGTTGAGTCCAATTCACTGAGCAAGGAGTAGGTCTTGTCTATTAAATATTGGGTTTATGGAACGGTGTCTGAGCTAATTTGAAACCCTTGTTTTATGCATCACCCCACCTCACCTTTCCCGTTAAGCAGCCATAGTGTGTTTCTGAAAGTGTGACTCTTTTCTGTTTTGTAATTCAGTTCAAGGGGAGCGGTTTTTGCATTCCCTCTATAAGTGATATCTTATGATAAGTGTCTTTTTCTGTGTGACTTATTTCACTTAGAATCGTCGTACCTAAATCCACTCATCATGCTGCTACTAGCCTTATGACGTTGATTTCATGGCTGAGTGATATTGCATTGTACATAAGGACCACAACTTCTTTATCCATTTTTCTCTTTCCTGGGATATTTAAGGTGTAACGAAGTGGAGGTTCTTGTCAACAGAGCAGAGCTAAACGTTGGGGTGCCTGTGTCTTGCTGATTTTTAGTTTTCCCAATTTATACACCCATGAGTGGAAGTGCCCTATGCTCTCTAAGCTGAGTTTTTTAGATGTTTCAGGACACACCGTACACTTCTCCAGAGTGGCTGTTGGCAATTTACATCCCGCCCATCAGCGTAGCAAGGGTCCCGTTTCTCCATGGTCTGTCCTGCATTTCTGGTTTTGACCCTTTTTCAGCATGGCCCTTTTGACCGATGTGACGCGAGACTTCTTTGTAGCGCTGATTTCCCTTTCCAGGTTGCTTGGTTGGCCAAAAAGGGCGTATGCGTTTTTTCCTGAATATATTCAGGAAAAAACGCATACGCCCTTTTTGGCCAAGGGCATCATTGTCGAGGTTTTGCCGCTTTTCCTGTGCTTTAAAGGCGATTCGAATCTCCCTCCTGAAATCTGTTTCCTGCAATTCTGCCTTGCTTTCAAATCCTCTTCGTTGCCTTCCCTCAATATATTTGTGGACGAGAGTGATCATTTATAAGTCTGCAGGTTTGTGAATTGCAGTGCCCCTGAGCTCCATTTTTCAAGTCGCTTTCTTGGGAGCTGGCCGCAAAAGCGCAGGATTGCTTCAGGCCCTATTCTGGTCCCGGGCGGCAGGCTGAGCCTGTGCTTAATTCTTCTTCATGATGGGAAAATAGAGTTACCTGTGCCTGTCCCAACACCTAGAGCTAGTCTCTCATTGGTTTCCCCTCTTCCCGTTCATCCTCAGGACAAATTGCAACCTGTACGGAACAGGAGGTTAAAGGTGCTGATTCTCCAAGGAGGGAGATTGCTAGTAAAGCGGCTGGAATGGCGAACCCGAGCACAAGGACATGAGAAATGAGGTGAGTTTTAGAAACCTTTCCCAATCACACGGTGTACCATCTTCTGGGTTTCTCATGCATGTTTTCGATGTAGGAAGATGCCCTTGAACCTGGAGATTTGGGACCCATGCGATGGGTACCACGCAGTATTACTTTAAAGGGTCTGCGTTTGCTCACCCGACCTCACCAAACCTCTCAGCCCCAAGAGTGTCCACCCTTATGTCTCAATCAGCTGCGGGTCTAGATATGGTCAATCCAGGTGGCATCACAGCCCCTGAACGAATTTTGTAAGAATTTCTCTCTCTTTCACTGTCTTTGTTTCACGGGTTTGTAAAAGTAATTGATTTTTATAATGGGGTTTAGCTGCTTTTCACTGCTGTGTTTATGTCACTTTACACCCACTTGACTCACTTACAGAGAGATATCAATACATAGGTTTTAAGATTCTTACTAGTCAGATATATTCTTGGGCGGTGAATAGGGGGTGTTGAGTCCAATTCACTGAGCAAGGAGTAGGTCTTGTCTATTACATATTGGGTTTATGGAACGGTATCTGAAGTAATTTGATACCCTTGTTTTATGCATCACCCCACCTCACCTTTCCCCTTAAGCAGCCATAGTGTGTTTCTGAAAGTGTGACTTTGTTCTGTTTTGTAATTCAGTTCAAGGGTAGCGGTTTTTGTATTCCCTCTATAAGTGATATCTTATGATAAGTGTCTTTTTCTGTGTGACTTATTTCACTTAGAATCTTCGTACCTAAATCCACTCATCATGCTGCTACTAGCCTTATGACGTTGATTTCATGGCTGAGTGATATTGCATTGTACATAAGGACCACAACTTCTTTATCCATTTTTCTCTTTCCTGGGATATTTAATGTGTAACGAAGTGGAGGTTCTTGTGAACAGAGCAGCCCTAAACGTTGTGGTGCTTGTGTCTTGCTGATTTTTACTTTTCCCAATTTATACACCCATGAGTGGAAGTGCCCTATGCTCTCTAAGCTGAGTTTTTTAGATTTTTCAGGACACACCGTACACTTCTCCAGAGTGGCTGTTGGTAATTTACATCCCGCCCATCAGCGTAGCAAGGCTCCCGTTTCTCCATGGTCTGTCCTGCATTTCTGGTTTTGACACTTTTTCAGCATGGCCCTTTTGACCGATGGGACGCGAGACTTCTTTGTAGCGCTGATTTCTCTTTCCAGGTTGCTTGGTTGGCCAAAAAGGGCGTATGCGTTTTTTCCTGAATATATTCAGGAAAAAACGCATACGCCCTTTTTGGCCAAGGGCATCATTGTAGAGGTTTTGCCGCTTTTCCTGTGCTTTAAAGGCGATTCGAATCACCCTCCTGTAATCTGTTTCCTGCAATTCTGCCTTGCTTTCAAATCCTCTTCGTTGCCTTCCCTCAATATATTTGTGGACGAGAGTGATCATTTATAAGTCTGCAGGTTTGTGAATTGCAGTGCCCCTGAGCTCCATTTTTCAAGTCGCTTTCTTGGGAGCTGGCCGCAAAAGCGCAGGATTGCTTCAGGCCCTATTCTGGTCCCGGGCGGCAGGCTGAGCCTGTGCTTAATTCTTCTTCCTGATGGGAAAATAGAGTTACCTGTGCCTGTCCCAACACCTAGAGTTAGTCTCTCATTGGTTCCCCCTCTTCCCGTTCATCCTCAGGACAAATTGCAACCTGTACGGAACAGGAGGTTAAAGGTGCTGATTCTCCAAGGAGGGAGATTGCTAGTAAAGCGGCTGGAATGGCGAACCCGAGCACAAGGACATGAGAAATGAGGTGAGTTTTAGAAACCTTTCCCAATCACACGGTGTACCATCTTCTGGGTTTCTCATGCATGTTTTCGATGTAGGAAGATGCCCTTGAACCTGGAGATTTGGGACCCATGCGATGGGTACCACGCAGTATTACTTTAAAGGGTCTGCGTTTGCTCACCCGACCTCACCAAACCTCTCAGCCCCAAGAGTGTCCACCCTTATGTCTCAATCAGCTGTGGGTCTAGATATGGTCAATCCAGGTGGCATCACAGCCCCTGAACGAATTTTGTAAGAATTTCTCTCTCTTTCACTGTCTTTGTTTCACGGGTTTGTAAAAGTAATTGATTTTTATAATGGGGTTTAGCTGCTTTTCACTGCTGTGTTTATGTCACTTTACACCCACTTGACTCACTTACAGAGAGATATCAATACATAGGTTTTAAGATTCTTACTAGTCAGATATATTCTTGGGCGGTGAATAGGGGGTGTTGAGTCCAATTCACTGAGCAAGGAGTAGGTCTTGTCTATTACATATTGGGTTTATGGAACGGTATCTGAGGTAATTTGATACCCTTGTTTTATGCATCACCCCACCTCACCTTTCCCGTTAAGCAGCCATAGTGTGTTTCTGAAAGTGTGACTTTGTTCTGTTTTGTAATTCAGTTCAAGGGTAGCAGTTTTTGCATTCCCTCTATAAGTGATATCTTATGATAAGTGTCTTTTTCTGTGTGACTTATTTCACTTAGAATCGTCGTACCTAAATCCACTCATCATGCTGCTACTAGCCTTATGACGTTGATTTCATGGCTGAGTGATATTGCATTGTACATAAGGACCACAACTTCTTTATCCATTTTTCTCTTTCCAGGGATATTTAAGGTGTAACGAAGTGGAGGTTCTTGTCAACAGAGCAGCCCTAAACGTTGGGGTGCCTGTGTCTTGCTGATTTTTAGTTTTCTCAATTTATACACCCATGAGTGGAAGTGCCCTATGCTCTCTAAGCTGAGTTTTTTAGATGTTTCAGGACACACCGTACACTTCTCCAGAGTGGCTGTTGGCAATTTACATCCCGCCCATCAGCGTAGCAAGGCTCCCGTTTCTCCATGGTCTGTCCTGCATTTCTGGTTTTGACACTTTTTCAGCATGGCCCTTTTGACCGATGGGACGCGAGATTTCTTTGTAGCCCTGATTTCCCTTTCCAGGTTGCTTGTTTGGCCAAAAAGGGCGTATGCGTTTTTTCCTGAATATATTCAGGAAAAAACGCATACGCCCTTTTTGGCCAAGGGCATCATTGTCGAGGTTTTGCCGCTTTTCCTGTGCTTTAAAGGCGATTCGAATATCCCTCCTGAAATCTGTTTCCTGCAATTCTGCCTTGCTTTCAAATCCTCTTCGTTGCCTTCCCTCAATATATTTGTGGACGAGAGTGATCATTTATAAGTCTGCAGGTTTGTGAATTGCAGTGCCCCTGAGCTCCATTTTTCAACTCGCTTTCTTGGGAGCTGGCCGCAAAAGCGCAGGATTGCTTCAGGCCCTATTCTGGCCCCGGGCGGCAGGCTGAGCCTGTGCTTAATTCTTCTTCCTGATGGGAAAATAGTGTTAACTGTGCCTGTCCCAACACCTAGAGCTAGTCTCTCATTGGTTGCCCACTTCCCGTTCATCCTCAGGACAAATTGCAACCTGTACGGAACAGGAGGTTAAAGGTGCTGATTCTCCAAGGAGGGAGATTGCTAGTAAAGCGGCTGGAATGGCGAACCCGAGCACAAGGACATGAGAAATGAGGTGAGTTTTAGAAACCTTTCCCAATCACACGGTGTACCATCTTCTGGGTTTCTCATGCATGTTTTCGATGTAGGAAGATGCCCTTGAACCTGGAGATTTGGGACCCATGCGATGGGTACCACGCAGTATTACTTTAAAGGGTCTGCGTTTGCTCACCCGACCTCACCAAACCTCTCAGCCCCAAGAGTGTCCACCCTTATGTCTCAATCAGCTGTGGGTCTAGATATGGTCAATCCAGGTGGCATCACAGCCCCTGAACGAATTTTGTAAGAATTTCTCTCTCTTTCACTGTCTTTGTTTCACGGGTTTGTAAAAGTAATTGATTTTTATAATGGGGTTTAGCTGCTTTTCACTGCTGTGTTTATGTCACTTTACACCCACTTGACTCACTTACAGAGAGATATCAATACATAGGTTTTAAGATTCTTACTAGTCAGATATATTCTTGGGCGGTGAATAGGGGGTGTTGAGTCCAATTCACTGAGCAAGGAGTAGGTCTTGTCTATTACATATTGGGTTTATGGAACGGTATCTGAGGTAATTTGATACCCTTGTTTTATGCATCACCCCACCTCACCTTTCCCGTTAAGCAGCCATAGTGTGTTTCTGAAAGTGTGACTTTGTTCTGTTTTGTAATTCAGTTCAAGGGTAGCAGTTTTTGCATTCCCTCTATAAGTGATATCTTATGATAAGTGTCTTTTTCTGTGTGACTTATTTCACTTAGAATCGTCGTACCTAAATCCACTCATCATGCTGCTACTAGCCTTATGACGTTGATTTCATGGCTGAGTGATATTGCATTGTACATAAGGACCACAACTTCTTTATCCATTTTTCTCTTTCCAGGGATATTTAAGGTGTAACGAAGTGGAGGTTCTTGTCAACAGAGCAGCCCTAAACGTTGGGGTGCCTGTGTCTTGCTGATTTTTAGTTTTCTCAATTTATACACCCATGAGTGGAAGTGCCCTATGCTCTCTAAGCTGAGTTTTTTAGATGTTTCAGGACACACCGTACACTTCTCCAGAGTGGCTGTTGGCAATTTACATCCCGCCCATCAGCGTAGCAAGGCTCCCGTTTCTCCATGGTCTGTCCTGCATTTCTGGTTTTGACACTTTTTCAGCATGGCCCTTTTGACCGATGGGACGCGAGATTTCTTTGTAGCCCTGATTTCCCTTTCCAGGTTGCTTGTTTGGCCAAAAAGGGCGTATGCGTTTTTTCCTGAATATATTCAGGAAAAAACGCATACGCCCTTTTTGGCCAAGGGCATCATTGTCGAGGTTTTGCCGCTTTTCCTGTGCTTTAAAGGCGATTCGAATATCCCTCCTGAAATCTGTTTCCTGCAATTCTGCCTTGCTTTCAAATCCTCTTCGTTGCCTTCCCTCAATATATTTGTGGACGAGAGTGATCATTTATAAGTCTGCAGGTTTGTGAATTGCAGTGCCCCTGAGCTCCATTTTTCAACTCGCTTTCTTGGGAGCTGGCCGCAAAAGCGCAGGATTGCTTCAGGCCCTATTCTGGCCCCGGGCGGCAGGCTGAGCCTGTGCTTAATTCTTCTTCCTGATGGGAAAATAGTGTTAACTGTGCCTGTCCCAACACCTAGAGCTAGTCTCTCATTGGTTGCCCACTTCCCGTTCATCCTCAGGACAAATTGCAACCTGTACGGAACAGGAGGTTAAAGGTGCTGATTCTCCAAGGAGGGAGATTGCTAGTAAAGCGGCTGGAATGGCGAACCCGAGCACAAGGACATGAGAAATGAGGTGCGTTTTAGAAACCTTTCCCGATCACACGGTGTACCATCTTCTGGGTTTCTCATGCATGTTTTCGATGTAGGAAGATGCCCTTGAACCTGGAGATTTGGGACCCATGCGATGGGTACCACGCAGTATTACTTTAAAGGGTCTGCGTTTGCTCACCCGACCTCACCAAACCTCTCAGCCCCAAGAGTGTTCACCCTTATGTCTCAATCAGCTGTGGGTGTAGATATGGTCAATCCAGGTGGCATCACAGCCCCTGAACGAATTTTGTAAGAATTTCTCTCTCTTTCACTGTCTTTGTTTCAAGGGTTTGAAAAAGTAATTGATTTTTATAATGGGGTTTAGCTGCTTTTCACTGCTGTGTTTATGTCACTTTACACCCACTTGACTCACTTATAGAGAGATATCAATACATAGGTTTTAAGATTCTTACTAATCAGATATATTCTTGGGCGGTGAATAGGGGGTGTTGAGTCCAATTCACTGAGCAAGGAGTAGGTCTTGTCTATTACATATTGGGTTTATGGAACGGTATCTGAGGTAATTTGATACCCTTGTTTTATGCATCACCCCACCTCACCTTTCCCGTTAAGCAGCCATAGTGTGTTTCTGAAAGTGTGACTTTGTTCTGTTTTGTAATTCAGTTCAAGGGTAGCAGTTTTTGCATTCCCTCTATAAGTGATATCTTATGATAAGTGTCTTTTTCTGTGTGACTTATTTCACTTAGAATCGTCGTACCTAAATCCACTCATCATGCTGCTACTAGCCTTATGACGTTGATTTCATGGCTGAGTGATATTGCATTGTACATAAGGACCACAACTTCTTTATCCATTTTTCTCTTTCCTGGGATATTTAAGGTGTAACGAAGTGGAGGTTCTTGTCAACAGAGCAGCCCTAAACGTTGGGGTACCTGTGTCTTGCTGATTTTTACTTTTCCCAATTAATACACCCATGAGTGGAAGTGCCCTATGCTCTCTAAGCTGAGTTTTTTAGATGTTTCAGGACACACCGTACACTTCTCCAGAGTGGCTGTTGTCAATTTACATGCCACCCATCAGCGTAGCAAGGCTCCCGTTTCTCCATGGTCTGTCCTGCATTTCTGGTTTTGACACTTTTTCAGCATGGCCCTTTTGACCGATTGGACGTGAGACTTCTTTGTAGCGCTGATTTCCCTTTCCAGGTTGCTTGGTTGGCCAAAAAGGGCGTATGCGTTTTTTCCTGAATATATTCAGGAAAAAACGCATACGCCCTTTTTGGCCAAGGGCATCATTGTCGAGGTTTTGCCGCTTTTCCGGTGCTTTAAAGGCGATTCGAATCTCCCTCCTGAAATCTGTTTCCTGCAATTCTGCCTTGCTTTCAAATCCTCTTCGTTGCCTTCCCTCAATATATTTGTGGACGAGAGTGATCATTTATAAGTCTGCAGGTTTGTGAATAGCAGTGCCCCTGAGCTCCATTTTTCAACTCGCTTTCTTGGGAGCTGGCCGCAAAAGCGCAGGATTGCTTCAGGCCCTATTCTGGCCCCGGGCGGCAGGCTGAGCCTGTGCTTAATTCTTCTTCCTGATGGGAAAATAGATTTACCTGTGCCTGTCCCAACACCTAGAGTTAGTCTCTCATTGGTTCCCCCTCTTCCCGTTCATCCTCAGGACAAATTGCAACCTGTACGGAACAGGAGGTTAAAGGTGCTGATTCTCCAAGGAGGGAGATTGCTAGTAAAGCGGCTGGAATGGCGAACCCGAGCACAAGGACATGAGAAATGAGGTGCGTTTTAGAAACCTTTCCCGATCACACGGTGTACCATCTTCTGGGTTTCTCATGCATGTTTTCGATGTAGGAAGATGCCCTTGAACCTGGAGATTTGGGACCCATGGGATGGGTACCAGGCAGTATTACTTTAAAGGGTCTGCGTTTGCTCACCCAACCTCACCAAACCTCTCAGCCCCAAGAGTGTCCACCCTTATGTCTCAATCAGCTGTGGATCTAGATATGGTCAATCCAGGTGGCATCACACCCCCTGATCGAATTTTTTAAGAATTTCTCTGTCTTTCACTGTCTTTGTTTCACGGGTTTGTAAAAGTAATTGATTTTTATAATGGGATTTAGCTGCTTTTCACTGCTGTGTTTATGTCACTTTACACCCACTTGACTCACTTACAGAGAGCTATCAATACATAGGTTTTAAGATTCTTACTAGTCAGATATATTCTTGGGCGGTGAATAGGGGGTGTTGAGTCCAATTCACTGAGCAAGGAGTAGGTCTTGTCTATTACATATTGGGTTTATGGAACGGTGTCTGAGCTAATTTGAAACCCTTGTTTTATGCATCACCCCACCTCACCTTTCCCGTTAAGCAGCCATAGTGTGTTTCTGAAAGTGTGACTCTTTTCTGTTTTGTAATTCAGTTCAAGGGGAGCGGTTTTTGCATTCCCTCTATAAGTGATATCTTATGATAAGTGTCTTTTTCTGTGTGACTTATTTCACTTAGAATCGTCGTACCTAAATCCACTCATCATGCTGCTACTAGCCTTATGACGTTGATTTCATGGCTGAGTGATATTGCATTGTACATAAGGACCACAACTTCTTTATCCATTTTTCTCTTTCCTGGGATATTTAAGGTGTAACGAAGTGGAGGTTCTTGTCAACAGAGCAGCCCTAAACGTTGGGGTGCCTGTGTCTTGCTGATTTTTAGTTTTCCCAATTTATACACCCATGAGTGGAAGTGCCCTATGCTCTCTAAGCTGAGTTTTTTAGATGTTTCAGGACACACCGTACACTTCTCCAGAGTGGCTGTTGGCAATTTACATCCCGCCCATCAGCGTAGCAAGGCTCCCGTTTCTCCATGGTCTGTCCTGCATTTCTGGTTTTGACACTTTTTCAGCATGGCCCTTTTGACCGATGGGACGCGAGACTTCTTTGTAGCGCTGATTTGCCTTTCCAGGTTGCTTGGTTGGCCAAAAAGGGCGTATGCGTTTTTTCCTGAATATATTCAGGAAAAAACGCATACGCCCTTTTTGGCCAAGGGCATCATTGTCGAGGTTTTGCCGCTTTTCCTGTGCTTTAAAGGCGATTCGAATCTCCCTCCTGAAATCTGTTTCCTGCAATTCTGCCTTGCTTTCAAATCCTCTTCGTTGCCTTCCCTCAATATATTTGTGGACGAGAGTGATCATTTATAAGTCTGCAGGTTTGTGAATTGCAGTGCCCCTGAGCTCCATTTTTCAAGTCGCTTTCTTGGGAGCTGGCCGCAAAAGCGCAGGATTGCTTCAGGCCCTATTCTGGTCCCGGGCGGCAGGCTGAGCCTGTGCTTAATTCTTCTTCCTGATGGGAAAATAGAGTTACCTGTGCCTGTCCCAACACCTAGAGTTAGTCTCTCATTGGTTCCCCCTCTTCCCGTTCATCCTCAGGACAAATTGCAACCTGTACGGAACAGGAGGTTAAAGGTGCTGATTCTCCAAGGAGGGAGATTGCTAGTAAAGCGGCTGGAATGGCGAACCCGAGCACAAGGACATGAGAAATGAGGTGAGTTTTAGAAACCTTTCCCAATCACACGGTGTACCATCTTCTGGGTTTCTCATGCATGTTTTCGATGTAGGAAGATGCCCTTGAACCTGGAGATTTGGGACCCATGCGATGGGTACCACGCAGTATTACTTTAAAGGGTCTGCGTTTGCTCACCCGACCTCACCAAACCTCTCAGCCCCAAGAGTGTCCACCCTTATGTCTCAATCAGCTGTGGGTCTAGATATGGTCAATCCAGGTGGCATCACAGCCCCTGAACGAATTTTGTAAGAATTTCTCTCTCTTTCACTGTCTTTGTTTCACGGGTTTGTAAAAGTAATTGATTTTTATAATGGGGTTTAGCTGCTTTTCACTGCTGTGTTTATGTCACTTTACACCCACTTGACTCACTTACAGAGAGATATCAATACATAGGTTTTAAGATTCTTACTAGTCAGATATATTCTTGGGCGGTGAATAGGGGGTGTTGAGTCCAATTCACTGAGCAAGGAGTAGGTCTTGTCTATTACATATTGGGTTTATGGAACGGTATCTGAGGTAATTTGATACCCTTGTTTTATGCATCACCCCACCTCACCTTTCCCGTTAAGCAGCCATAGTGTGTTTCTGAAAGTGTGACTTTGTTCTGTTTTGTAATTCAGTTCAAGGGTAGCAGTTTTTGCATTCCCTCTATAAGTGATATCTTATGATAAGTGTCTTTTTCTGTGTGACTTATTTCACTTAGAATCGTCGTACCTAAATCCACTCATCATGCTGCTACTAGCCTTATGACGTTGATTTCATGGCTGAGTGATATTGCATTGTACATAAGGACCACAACTTCTTTATCCATTTTTCTCTTTCCAGGGATATTTAAGGTGTAACGAAGTGGAGGTTCTTGTCAACAGAGCAGCCCAAAACGTTGGGGTGCCTGTGTCTTGCTGATTTTTAGTTTTCCCAATTTATACACCCATGAGTGGAAGTGCCCTATGCTCTCTAAGCTGAGTTTTTTAGATGTTTCAGGACACACCGTACACTTCTCCAGAGTGGCTGTTGGCAATTTACATCCCGCCCATCAGCGTAGCAAGGCTCCCGTTTCTCCATGGTCTGTCCTGCATTTCTGGTTTTGACACTTTTTCAGCATGGCCCTTTTGACCGATGGGACGCGAGATTTCTTTGTAGCCCTGATTTCCCTTTCCAGGTTGCTTGTTTGGCCAAAAAGGGCGTATGCGTTTTTTCCTGAATATATTCAGGAAAAAACGCATACGCCCTTTTTGGCCAAGGGCATCATTGTCGAGGTTTTGCCGCTTTTCCTGTGCTTTAAAGGCGATTCGAATCTCCCTCCTGAAATCTGTTTCCTGCAATTCTGCCTTGCTTTCAAATCCTCTTCGTTGCCTTCCCTCAATATATTTGTGGACGAGAGTGATCATTTATAAGTCTGCAGGTTTGTGAATTGCAGTGCCCCTGAGCTCCATTTTTCAACTCGCTTTCTTGGGAGCTGGCCGCAAAAGCGCAGGATTGCTTCAGGCCCTATTCTGGCCCCGGGCGGCAGGCTGAGCCTGTGCTTAATTCTTCTTCCTGATGGGAAAATAGTGTTAACTGTGCCTGTCTCAACACCTAGAGCTAGTCTCTCATTGGTTGCCCACTTCCCGTTCATCCTCAGGACAAATTGCAACCTGTACGGAACAGGAGGTTAAAGGTGCTGATTCTCCAAGGAGGGAGATTGCTAGTAAAGCGGCTGGAATGGCGAACCCGAGCACAAGGACATGAGAAATGAGGTGCGTTTTAGAAACCTTTCCCGATCACACGGTGTACCATCTTCTGGGTTTCTCATGCATGTTTTCGATGTAGGAAGATGCCCTTGAACCTGGAGATTTGGGACCCATGCGATGGGTACCACGCAGTATTACTTTAAAGGGTCTGCGTTTGCTCACCCGACCTCACCAAACCTCTCAGCCCCAAGAGTGTTCACCCTTATGTCTCAATCAGCTGTGGGTCTAGATATGGTCAATCCAGGTGGCATCACAGCCCCTGAACGAATTTTGTAAGAATTTCTCTCTCTTTCACTGTCTTTGTTTCAAGGGTTTGAAAAAGTAATTGATTTTTATAATGGGGTTTAGCTGCTTTTCACTGCTGTGTTTATGTCACTTTACACCCACTTGACTCACTTATAGAGAGATATCAATACATAGGTTTTAAGATTCTTACTAATCAGATATATTCTTGGGCGGTGAATAGGGGGTGTTGAGTCCAATTCACTGAGCAAGGAGTAGGTCTTGTCTATTACATATTGGGTTTATGGAACGGTATCTGAGGTAATTTGATACCCTTGTTTTATGCATCACCCCACCTCACCTTTCCCGTTAAGCAGCCATAGTGTGTTTCTGAAAGTGTGACTTTGTTCTGTTTTGTAATTCAGTTCAAGGGTAGCAGTTTTTGCATTCCCTCTATAAGTGATATCTTATGATAAGTGTCTTTTTCTGTGTGACTTATTTCACTTAGAATCGTCGTACCTAAATCCACTCATCATGCTGCTACTAGCCTTATGACGTTGATTTCATGGCTGAGTGATATTGCATTGTACAAAAGGACCACAACTTCTTTATCCATTTTTCTCTTTCCTGGGATATTTAAGGTGTAACGAAGTGGAGGTTCTTGTCAACAGAGCAGCCCTAAACGTTGGGGTACCTGTGTCTTGCTGATTTTTACTTTTCCCAATTAATACACCCATGAGTGGAAGTGCCCTATGCTCTCTAAGCTGAGTTTTTTAGATGTTTCAGGACACACCGTACACTTCTCCAGAGTGGCTGTTGTGAATTTACATCCCACCCATCAGCGTAGCAAGGCTCCCGTTTCTCCATGGTCTGTCCTGCATTTCTGGTTTTGACCCTTTTTCAGCATGGCCCTTTTGACCGATTGGACGTGAGACTTCTTTGTAGCGCTGATTTCCCTTTCCAGGTTGCTTGGTTGGCCAAAAAGGGCGTATGCGTTTTTTCCTGAATATATTCAGGAAAAAACGCATACGCCCTTTTTGGCCAAGGGCATCATTGTCGAGGTTTTGCCGCTTTTCCGGTGCTTTAAAGGCGATTCGAATCTCCCTCCTGAAATCTGTTTCCTGCAATTCTGCCTTGCTTTCAAATCCTCTTCGTTGCCTTCCCTCAATATATTTGTGGACGAGAGTGATCATTTATAAGTCTGCAGGTTTGTGAATAGCAGTGCCCCTGAGCTCCATTTTTCAACTCGCTTTCTTGGGAGCTGGCCGCAAAAGCGCAGGATTGCTTCAGGCCCTATTCTGGCCCCGGGCGGCAGGCTGAGCCTGTGCTTAATTCTTCTTCCTGATGGGAAAATAGATTTACCTGTGCCTGTCCCAAAACCTAGAGTTACTCTCTCATTGGTTCCCCCTCTTCCCGTTCATCCTCAGGACAAATTGCAACCTGTACGGAACAGGAGGTTAAAGGTGCTGATTCTCCAAGGAGGGAGATTGCTAGTAAAGCGGCTGGAATGGCGAACCCGAGCACAAGGACATGAGAAATGAGGTGCGTTTTAGAAACCTTTCCCGATCACACGGTGTACCATCTTCTGGGTTTCTCATGCATGTTTTCGATGTAGGAAGATGCCCTTGAACCTGGAGATTTGGGACCCATGGGATGGGTACCAGGCAGTATTACTTTAAAGGGTCTGCGTTTGCTCACCCAACCTCACCAAACCTCTCAGCCCCAAGAGTGTCCACCCTTATGTCTCAATCAGCTGTGGATCTAGATATGGTCAATCCAGGTGGCATCACACCCCCTGATCGAATTTTTTAAGAATTTCTCTCTCTTTCACTGTCTTTGTTTCACGGGTTTGTAAAAGTAATTGATTTTTATAATGGGATTTAGCTGCTTTTCACTGCTGTGTTTATGTCACTTTACACCCACTTGACTCACTTACAGAGAGCTATCAATACATAGGTTTTAAGATTCTTACTAGTCAGATATATTCTTGGGCGGTGAATAGGGGGTGTTGAGTCCAATTCACTGAGCAAGGAGTAGGTCTTGTCTATTACATATTGGGTTTATGGAACGGTGTCTGAGCTAATTTGAAACCCTTGTTTTATGCATCACCCCACCTCACCTTTCCCGTTAAGCAGCCATAGTGTGTTTCTGAAAGTGTGACTCTTTTCTGTTTTGTAATTCAGTTCAAGGGGAGCGGTTTTTGCATTCCCTCTATAAGTGATATCTTATGATAAGTGTCTTTTTCTGTGTGACTTATTTCACTTAGAATCGTCGTACCTAAATCCACTCATCATGCTGCTACTAGCCTTATGACGTTGATTTCATGGCTGAGTGATATTGCATTGTACATAAGGACCACAACTTCTTTATCCATTTTTCTCTTTCCTGGGATATTTAAGGTGTAACGAAGTGGAGGTTCTTGTCAACAGAGCAGCCCTAAACGTTGGGGTGCCTGTGTCTTGCTGATTTTTAGTTTTCCCAATTTATACACCCATGAGTGGAAGTGCCCTATGCTCTCTAAGCTGAGTTTTTTAGATTTTTCAGGACACACCGTACACTTCTCCAGAGTGGCTGTTGGTAATTTACATCCCGCCAATCAGCGTAGCAAGGCTCCCGTTTCTCCATGGTCTGTCCTGCATTTCTGGTTTTGACACTTTTTCAGCATGGCCCTTTTGACCGATGGGATGCGAGACTTCTTTGTAGCGCTGATTTCTCTTTCCAGGTTGCTTGGTTGGCCAAAAAGGGCGTATGCGTTTTTTCCTGAATATATTCAGGAAAAAACGCATACGCCCTTTTTGGCCAAGGGCATCATTGTAGAGGTTTTGCCGCTTTTCCTGTGCTTTAAAGGCGATTCGAATCACCCTCCTGTAATCTGTTTCCTGCAATTCTGCCTTGCTTTCAAATCCTCTTCGTTGCCTTCCCTCAATATATTTGTGGACGAGAGTGATCATTTATAAGTCTGCAGGTTTGTGAATTGCAGTGCCCCTGAGCTCCATTTTTCAAGTCGCTTTCTTGGGAGCTGGCCGCAAAAGCGCAGGTTTGCTTCAGGCCCTATTCTGGTCCCGGGCGGCAGGCTGAGCCTGTGCTTAATTCTTCTTCCTGATGGGAAAATAGAGTTACCTGTGCCTGTCCCAACACCTACAGTTAGTCTCTCATTGGTTCCCCCTCTTCCCGTTCATCCTCAGGACAAATTGCAACCTGTACGGAACAGGAGGTTAAAGGTGCTGATTCTCCAAGGAGGGAGATTGCTAGTAAAGCGGCTGGAATGGCGAACCCGAGCACAAGGACATGAGAAATGAGGTGAGTTTTAGAAACCTTTCCCAATCACACGGTGTACCATCTTCTGGGTTTCTCATGCATGTTTTCGATGTAGGAAGATGCCCTTGAACCTGGAGATTTGGGACCCATGCGATGGGTACCACGCAGTATTACTTTAAAGGGTCTGCGTTTGCTCACCCAACCTCACCAAACCTCTCAGCCCCAAGAGTGTCCACCCTTATGTCTCAATCAGCTGTGGATCTAGATATGGTCAATCCAGGTGGCATCACACCCCCTGATCGAATTTTTTAAGAATTTCTCTGTCTTTCACTGTCTTTGTTTCACGGGTTTGTAAAAGTAATTGATTTTTATAATGGGATTTAGCTGCTTTTCACTGCTGTGTTTATGTCACTTTACACCCACTTGACTCACTTACAGAGAGCTATTAATACATAGGTTTTAAGATTCTTACTAGTCAGATATATTCTTGGGCGGTGAATAGGGGGTGTTGAGTCCAATTCACTGAGCAAGGAGTAGGTCTTGTCTATTACATATTGGGTTTATGGAACGGTGTCTGAGCTAATTTGAAACCCTTGTTTTATGCATCACCCCACCTCACCTTTCCCGTTAAGCAGCCATAGTGTGTTTCTGAAAGTGTGACTCTTTTCTGTTTTGTAATTCAGTTCAAGGGGAGCGGTTTTTGCATTCCCTCTATAAGTGATATCTTATGATAAGTGTCTTTTTCTGTGTGACTTATTTCACTTAGAATCGTCGTACCTAAATCCACTCATCATGCTGCTACTAGCCTTATGACGTTGATTTCATGGCTGAGTGATATTGCATTGTACATAAGGACCACAACTTCTTTATCCATTTTTCTCTTTCCTGGGATATTTAAGGTGTAACGAAGTGGAGGTTCTTGTCAACAGAGCAGCCCTAAACGTTGGGGTGCCTGTGTCTTGCTGATTTTTAGTTTTCCCAATTTATACACCCATGAGTGGAAGTGCCCTATGCTCTCTAAGCTGAGTTTTTTAGATGTTTCAGGACACACCGTACACTTCTCCAGAGTGGCTGTTGGCAATTTACATCCCGCCCATCAGCGTAGCAAGGCTCCCGTTTCTCCATGGTCTGTCCTGCATTTCTGGTTTTGACCCTTTTTCAGCATGGCCCTTTTGACCGATGGGACGCGAGACTTCTTTGTAGCGCTGATTTCCCTTTCCAGGTTGCTTGGTTGGCCAAAAAGGGCGTATGCGTTTTTTCCTGAATATATTCAGGAAAAAACGCATACGCCCTTTTTGGCCAAGGGCATCATTGTCGAGGTTTTGCCGCTTTTCCTGTGCTTTAAAGGCGATTCGAATCTCCCTCCTGAAATCTGTTTCCTGCAATTCTGCCTTGCTTTCAAATCCTCTTCGTTGCCTTCCCTCAATATATTTGTGGACGAGAGTGATCATTTATAAGTCTGCAGGTTTGTGAATTGCAGTGCCCCTGAGCTCCATTTTTCAAGTCGCTTTCTTGGGAGCTGGCCGCAAAAGCGCAGGATTGCTTCAGGCCCTATTCTGGTCCCGGGCGGCAGGCTGAGCCTGTGCTTAATTCTTCTTCCTGATGGGAAAATAGAGTTACCTGTGCCTGTCCCAACACCTAGAGCTAGTCTCTCATTGGTTCCCCCTCTTCCCGTTCATCCTCAGGACAAATTGCAACCTGTACGGAACAGGAGGTTAAAGGTGCTGATTCTCCAAGGAGGGAGATTGCTAGTAAAGCGGCTGGAATGGCGAACCCGAGCACAAGGACATGAGAAATGAGGTGCGTTTTAGAAACCTTTCCCGATCACACGGTGTACCATCTTCTGGGTTTCTCATGCATGTTTTCGATGTAGGAAGATGCCCTTGAACCTGGAGATTTGGGACCCATGCGAATGGTACCACGCAGTATTACTTTAAAGGGTCTGCGTTTGCTCACCCGACCTCACCATACCTCTCAGCCCCAAGAGTGTCCACCCTTATGTCTCAATCAGCTGTGGGTCTAGATATGGTCAATCCAGGTGGCATCACAGCCCCTGAACGAATTTTGTAAGAATTTCTCTCTCTTTCACTGTCTTTGTTTCACGGGTTTGTAAAAGTAATTGATTTTTATAATGGGGTTTAGCTGCTTTTCACTGCTGTGTTTATGTCACTTTACACCCACTTGACTCACTTACAGAGAGATATCAATACATAGGTTTTAAGATTCTTACTAGTCAGATATATTCTTGGGCGGTGAATAGGGGGTGTTGAGTCCAATTCACTGAGCAAGGAGTAGGTCTTGTCTATTACATATTGGGTTTATGGAACGGTATCTGAGGTAATTTGATACCCTTGTTTTATGCATCACCCCACCTCACCTTTCCCGTTAAGCAGCCATAGTGTGTTTCTGAAAGTGTGACTTTGTTCTGTTTTGTAATTCAGTTCAAGGGTAGCAGTTTTTGTATTCCCTCTATAAGTGATATCTTATGATAAGTGTCTTTTTCTGTGTGACTTATTTCACTTAGAATCTTCGTACCTAAATCCACTCATCATGCTGCTACTAGCCTTATGACGTTGATTTCATGGCTGAGTGATATTGCATTGTACATAAGGACCACAACTTCTTTATCCATTTTTCTCTTTCCTGGGATATTTAATGTGTAACGAAGTGGAGGTTCTTGTGAACAGAGCAGCCCTAAACGTTGTGGTGCCTGTGTCTTGCTGATTTTTACTTTTCCCAATTTATACACCCATGAGTGGAAGTGCCCTATGCTCTCTAAGCTGAGTTTTTTAGATTTTTCAGGACACACCGTACACTTCTCCAGAGTGGCTGTTGGTAATTTACATCCCGCCAATCAGCGTAGCAAGGCTCCCGTTTCTCCATGGTCTGTCCTGCATTTCTGGTTTTGACACTTTTTCAGCATGGCCCTTTTGACCGATGGGATGCGAGACTTCTTTGTAGCGCTGATTTCTCTTTCCAGGTTGCTTGGTTGGCCAAAAAGGGCGTATGCGTTTTTTCCTGAATATATTCAGGAAAAAACGCATACGCCCTTTTTGGCCAAGGGCATCATTGTAGAGGTTTTGCCGCTTTTCCTGTGCTTTAAAGGCGATTCGAATCACCCTCCTGTAATCTGTTTCCTGCAATTCTGCCTTGCTTTCAAATCCTCTTCGTTGCCTTCCCTCAATATATTTGTGGACGAGAGTGATCATTTATAAGTCTGCAGGTTTGTGAATTGCAGTGCCCCTGAGCTCCATTTTTCAAGTCGCTTTCTTGGGAGCTGGCCGCAAAAGCGCAGGATTGCTTCAGGCCCTATTCTGGTCCCGGGCGGCAGGCTGAGCCTGTGCTTAATTCTTCTTCCTGATGGGAAAATAGAGTTACCTGTGCCTGTCCCAACACCTAGAGTTAGTCTCTCATTGGTTCCCCCTCTTCCCGTTCATCCTCAGGACAAATTGCAACCTGTACGGAACAGGAGGTTAAAGGTGCTGATTCTCCAAGGAGGGAGATTGCTAGTAAAGCGGCTGGAATGGCGAACCCGAGCACAAGGACATGAGAAATGAGGTGAGTTTTAGAAACCTTTCCCAATCACACGGTGTACCATCTTCTGGGTTTCTCATGCATGTTTTCGATGTAGGAAGATGCCCTTGAACCTGGAGATTTGGGACCCATGCGATGGGTACCACGCAGTATTACTTTAAAGGGTCTGCGTTTGCTCACCCGACCTCACCAAACCTCTCAGCCCCAAGAGTGTCCACCCTTATGTCTCAATCAGCTGTGGGTCTAGATATGGTCAATCCAGGTGGCATCACAGCCCCTGAACGAATTTTGTAAGAATTTCTCTCTCTTTCACTGTCTTTGTTTCACGGGTTTGTAAAAGTAATTGATTTTTATAATGGGGTTTAGCTGCTTTTCACTGCTGTGTTTATGTCACTTTACACCCACTTGACTCACTTACAGAGAGATATCAATACATAGGTTTTAAGATTCTTACTAGTCAGATATATTCTTGGGCGGTGAATAGGGGGTGTTGAGTCCAATTCACTGAGCAAGGAGTAGGTCTTGTCTATTACATATTGGGTTTATGGAACGGTATCTGAGGTAATTTGATACCCTTGTTTTATGCATCACCCCACCTCACCTTTCCCGTTAAGCAGCCATAGTGTGTTTCTGAAAGTGTGACTTTGTTCTGTTTTGTAATTCAGTTCAAGGGTAGCAGTTTTTGCATTCCCTCTATAAGTGATATCTTATGATAAGTGTCTTTTTCTGTGTGACTTATTTCACTTAGAATCGTCGTACCTAAATCCACTCATCATGCTGCTACTAGCCTTATGACGTTGATTTCATGGCTGAGTGATATTGCATTGTACATAAGGACCACAACTTCTTTATCCATTTTTCTCTTTCCTGGGATATTTAAGGTGTAACGAAGTGGAGGTTCTTGTCAACAGAGCAGCCCTAAACGTTGGGGTGCCTGTGTCTTGCTGATTTTTACTTTTCCCAATTAATACACCCATGAGTGGAAGTGCCCTATGCTCTCTAAGCTGAGTTTTTTAGATGTTTCAGGACACACCGTACACTTCTCCAGAGTGGCTGTTGGCAATTTACATCCCGCCCATCAGCGTAGCAAGGCTTCCGTTTCTCCATGGTCTGTCCTGCATTTCTGGTTTTGACACTTTTTCAGCATGGCCCTTTTGACCGATGGGACGCGAGACTTCTTTGTAGCGCTGATTTCCCTTTCCAGGTTGCTTGGTTGGCCAAAAAGTGCGTATGCGTTTTTTCCAGAATATATTCAGGAAAAAACGCATACGCCCTTTTTGGCCAAGGGCATCATTGTCGAGGTTTTGCCGCTTTTCCTGTGCTTTAAAGGCGATTCGAATCTCCCTCCTGAAATCTGTTTCCTGCAATTCTGCCTTGCTTTCAAATCCTCTTCGTTGCCTTCCCTCAATATATTTGTGGACGAGAGTGATCATTTATAAGTCTGCAGGTTTGTGAATAGCAGTGCCCCTGAGCTCCATTTTTCAACTCGCTTTCTTGTGAGCTGGCCGCAAAAGCGCAGGATTGCTTCAGGCCCTATTCTGGACCCGGGCGGCATGCTGAGCCTGTGCTTAATTCTTCTTCCTGATGGGAAAATAGAGTTACCTGTGCCTGTCCCAACACCTAGAGTTAGTCTCTCATTGGTTCCCCCTCTTCCCGTTCATCCTCAGGACAAATTGCAAGCTGTACGGAACAGGAGGGTAAAGGTGCTGATTTTCCAAGGAGGGAGATTGCTAGTAAAGCGGCTGGAATGGCGAACCCGAGCACAAGGACATGAGAAATGAGGTGGGTTTTAGAAACCTTTCCCGATCACATGGTGTACCAACTTCTGGGTTTCTAATGCATGTTTTCGATGTAGGAAGATGCCCTTGAACCTGGAGATTTGGTACCCATGGGATGGGTACCACGCAGTATTACTTTAAAGGGTCTGCGTTTGCTCACCCGACCTCACCAAACCTCTCAGCCCCAAGAGTATCCACCCTTATGTCTCAATCAGCTGTGGGTCTAGATATGGTCAATCCAGGTGGCATCACCGCCCCTGAACGAATTTTGTAAGAATTTCTCTCTCTTTCACTGTCTTTGTTTCACGGGTTTGTAAAAGTAATTGATTTTTATAATGGGGTTTAGCTGCTTTTCACTGCTGTGTTTATGTCACTTTAAACCCACTTGACTCACTTACAGAGAGATATCAATACATAGGTTTTAAGATTCTTACTAGTCAGATATATTCTTTGGCGGTGAATAGGGGGTGTTGAGTCCAATTCACTGAGCAAGGAGTAGGTCTTGTCTATTACATATTGGGTTTATGCAACGGTGTCTGAGCTAATTTGAAACCCTTGTTTTATGCATCACCCCACCTCACCTTTCCCGTTAAGCAGCCATAGTGTGTTTCTGAAAGTGTGACTCTGTTCTGTTTTGTAATTCAGTTCAAGGGTAGCGGTTTTTGCATTCCCTCTATAAGTGATATCTTATGATAAGTGTCTTTTTCTGTGTGACTTTTTTCACTTAGAATCGTCGTACCTAAATCCACTCATCATGCTGCTACTAGACTTATGACGTTGATTTCATGGCTGAGTGATATTGCATTGTACATAAGGACCACAACTTCTTTATCCATTTTTCTCTTTCCTGGGATATTTAAGGTGTAACGAAGTGGAGGTTCTTGTCAACAGAGCAGCCCTAAACGTTGGGGTGCCTGTGTCTTGCTGATTTTTACTTTTCCCAATTAATACACCCATGAGTGGAAGTGCCCTATGCTCTCTAAGCTGAGTTTTTTAGATGTTTCGGGACACACCGTACACTTCTCCAGAGTGGCTGTTGGCAATTTACATCCCGCCCATCAGCGTAGCAAGGGTCCCGTTTCTCCATGGTCTGTCCTGCATTTCTGGTTTTGACCCTTTTTCAGAATGGCCCTTTTGACCGATGGGACGCGAGACTTCTTTGTAGCGCTGATTTCCCTTTCCAGGTTGCTTGGTTGGCCAAAAAGGGCGTATGCGTTTTTTCCTGAATATATTCAGGAAAAAACGCATACGCCCTTTTTGGCCAAGGGCATCATTGTCGAGGTTTTGCCGCTTTTCCTGTGCTTTAAAGGCGATTCGAATCTCCCTCCTGAAATCTGTTTCCTGCAATTCTGCCTTGCTTTCAAATCCTCTTCGTTGCCTTCCCTCAATATATTTGTGGACGAGAGTGATCATTTATAAGTCTGCAGGTTTGTGAATTGCCGTGCCCCTGAGCTCCATTTTTCAAGTCGCTTTCTTGGGAGCTGGCCGCAAAAGCGCAGGATTGCTTCAGGCCCTATTCTGGTCCCGGGTGGCAGGCTGAGCCTGTGCTTAATTCTTCTTCCTGATGTGAAAATAGAGTTACCTGTGCCTGCCCCAACACCTAGAGCTAGTCTCTCATTGGTTCCCCCTCTTCCCGTTCATCCTCAGGACAAATTGTAACCTGTACGGAACAGGAGGTTAAAGGTGCTGATTCTCCAAGGAGGGAGATTGCTAGTAAAGCGGCTGGAATGGCGAACCCGAGCACAAGGACATGAGAAATAAGGTGCGTTTTAGAAACCTTTCCCGATCACACGGTGTACCATCTTCTGGGTTTCTCATGCATGTTTTCGATGTAGGAAGATGCCCTTGAACCTGGAGATTTGGGACCCATGGGATGGGTACCACGCAGTATTACTTTAAAGGGTCTGCGTTTGCTCACCCGACCTCACCAAACGTCTCAGCCACAAGAGTATCCACCCTATGTCTCAATCAGCTGTGGGTCTAGATATGGTCAATCCAGGTGGCATCACCGCCCCTGAACGAATTTTGTAAGAATTTCTCTCTCTTTCACTGTCTTTGTTTCACGGGTTTGTAAAAGTAATTGATTTTTATAATGGGGTTTAGCTGCTTTTCACTGCTGTGTTTATGTCACTTTAAACCCACTTGACTCTCTTACAGAGAGATATCAATACATAGGTTTTAAGATTCTTACTAGTCAGATATATTCTTTGGCGGTGAATAGGGGGTGTTGAGTCCAATTCACTGAGCAAGGAGTAGGTCTTGTCTATTACATATTGGGTTTATGCAACGGTGTCTGAGCTAATTTGAAACCCTTGTTTTATGCATCACCCCACCTCACCTTTCCCGTTAAGCAGCCATAGTGTGTTTCTGAAAGTGTGACTCTGTTCTGTTTTGTAATTCAGTTCAAGGGTAGCGGTTTTTGCATTCCCTCTATAAGTGATATCTTATGATAAGTGTCTTTTTCTGTGTGACTTTTTTCACTTAGAATCGTCGTACCTAAATCCACTCATCATGCTGCTACTAGCCTTATGACGTTGATTTCATGGCTGAGTGATATTGCATTGTACATAAGGACCACAACTTCTTTATCCATTTTTCTCTTTCCTGGGATATTTAAGGTGTAACGAAGTGGAGGTTCTTGTCAACAGAGCAGCCCTAAACGTTGTGGTGCCTGTGTCTTGCTGATTTTTACTTTTCCCAATTTATACACCCATGAGTGGAAGTGCCCTATGCTCTCTAAGCTGAGTTTTTTAGATGTTTCAGGAGACACCGTACACTTCTCCAGAGTGGCTGTTGGCAATTTACATCCCGCCCATCAGCGTAGCAAGGCTCCCGTTTCTCCATGGTCTGTCCTGCATTTCTGGTTTTGACACTTTTTCAGCATGGCCCTTTTGACCGATGGGACGCGAGACTTCTTTGTAGCGCTGATTTCCCTTTCCAGGTTGCTTGGTTGGCCAAAAAGGGCGTATGCGTTTTTTCCTGAATATATTCAGGAAAAAACGCATACGCCCTTTTTGGCCAAGGGCATCATTGTCGAGGTTTTGCCGCTTTTCCTGTGCTTTAAAGGCGATTCGAATCTCCCTCCTGAAATCTGTTTCCTGCAATTCTGCCTTGCTTTCAAATCCTCTTCGTTGCCTTCCCTCAATATATTTGTGGACGAGAGTGATCATTTATAAGTCTGCAGGTTTGTGAATTGCAGTGCCCCTGAGCTCCATTTTTCAACTCGCTTTCTTGGGAGCTGGCCGCAAAAGCGCAGGATTGCTTCAGGCCCTATTCTGGTCCCGGGCGGCAGGCTGAGCCTGTGCTTAATTCTTCTTCCTGATGGGAAAATAGAGTTACCTGTGCCTGTCCCAACACCTAGAGCTAGTCTCTCATTGGTTCCCCCTCTTCCCGTTCATCCTCAGGACAAATTGCAACCTGTACGGAACAGGAGGTTAAAGGTGCTGATTCTCCAAGGAGGGAGATTGCTAGTAAAGCGGCTGGAATGGCGAACCCGAGCACAAGGACATGAGAAATGAGGTGCGTTTTAGAAACCTTTCCCGATCACACGGTGTACCATCTTCTGGGTTTCTCATGCATGTTTTCGATGTAGGAAGATGCCCTTGAACCTGGAGATTTGGGACCCATGCGATGGGTACCACGCAGTATTACTTTAAAGGGTCTGCGTTTGCTCACCCGACCTCACCAAACCTCTCAGCCCCAAGAGTGTCCACCCTTATGTCTCAATCAGCTGTGGGTCTAGATATGGTCAATCCAGGTGGCATCACCGCCCCTGAACGAATTTTGTAAGAATTTCTCTCTCTTTCACTGTCTTTGTTTCACGGGTTTGTAAAAGTAATTGATTTTTATAATGGAGTTTAGCTGCTTTTCACTGCTGTGTTTATGTCACTTTACACCCACTTGACTCACTTACAGAGAGATATCAATACATAGGTTTTAAGATTCTTACTAGTCAGATATATTCTTGGGCGGTGAATAGGGGGTGTTGAGTCCAATTCACTGAGCAAGGAGTAGGTCTTTTCTATAACATATTGGGTTTATGCAACGGTGTCTGAGCTAATTTGAAACCCTTGTTTTATGCATCACCCCACCTCACCTTTCCCGTTAAGCAGCCATAGTGTGTTTCTGAAAGTGTGACTCTGTTCTGTTTTGTAATTCAGTTCAAGGGTAGCGGTTTTTGCATTCCCTCTATAAGTGATATCTTATGATAAGTGTCTTTTTCTGTGTGACTTATTTCACTTAGAATCGTCGTACCTAAATCCACTCATCATGCTGCTACTAGCCTTATGACGTTGATTTCATGGCTGAGTGATATTGCATTGTACATAAGGACCACAACTTCTTTATCCATTTTTCTCTTTCCTGGGATATTTAAGGTGTAACGAAGTGGAGGTTCTTGTCAGCAGAGCAGCCCTAAACGTTGGGGTGCCTGTGTCTTGCTGATTTTTAGTTTTCCCAATTTATACACCCATGAGTGGAAGTGCCCTATGCTCTCTAAGCTGAGTTTTTTAGATGTTTCAGGACACACCGTACACTTCTCCAGAGTGGCTGTTGGCAATTTACATCCCGCCCATCAGCGTAGCAAGGCTCCCGTTTCTCCATGGTCTGTCCTGCATTTCTGGTTTTGACACTTTTTCAGCATGGCCCTTTTGACCGATGGGACGCGAGATTTTTTTGTAGCCCTGATTTCCCTTTCCAGGTTGCTTGGTTGGCCAAAAAGGGCGTATGCGTTTTTTCCTGAATATATTCAGGAAAAAACGCATACGCCCTTTTTGGCCAAGGGCATCATTGTCGAGGTTTTGCCGCTTTTCCTGTGCTTTAAAGGCGATTCGAATATCCCTCCTGAAATCTGTTTCCTGCAATTCTGCCTTGCTTTCAAATCCTCTTCGTTGCCTTCCCTCAATATATTTGTGGACGAGAGCGATCATTTATAAGTCTGCAGGTTTGTGAATTGCAGTGCCCCTGAGCTCCATTTTTCAACTCGCTTTCTTGGGAGCTGGCCGCAAAAGCGCAGGATTGCTTCAGGCCCTATTCTGGCCCCGGGCGGCAGGCTGAGCCTGTGCTTAATTCTTCTTCCTGATGGGAAAATAGAGTTAACTGTGCCTGTCCCAACACCTAGAGCTAGTCTCTCATTGGTTGCCCACTTCCCGTTCATCCTCAGGACAAATTGCAACCTGTACGGAACAGGAGGTTAAAGGTGCTGATTCTCCAAGGAGGGAGATTGCTAGTAAAGCGGCTGGAATGGCGAACCCGAGCACAAGGACATGAGAAATGAGGTGCGTTTTAGAAACCTTTCCCGATCACACGGTGTACCATCTTCTGGGTTTCTCATGCATGTTTTCGATGTAGGAAGATGCCCTTGAACCTGGAGATTTGGGACCCATGCGATGGGTACCACGCAGTATTACTTTAAAGGGTCTGCGTTTGCTCACCCGACCTCACCAAACCTCTCAGCCCCAAGAGTGTTCACCCTTATGTCTCAATCAGCTGTGGGTCTAGATATGGTCAATCCAGGTGGCATCACAGCCCCTGAACGAATTTTGTAAGAATTTCTCTCTCTTTCACTGTCTTTGTTTCAAGGGTTTGTAAAAGTAATTGATTTTTATAATGGGGTTTAGCTGCTTTTCACTGCTGTGTTTATGTCACTTTAAACCCACTTGACTCACTTACAGAGAGATATCAATACATAGGTTTTAAGATTCTTACTAATCAGATATATTCTTGGGTGGTGAATAGGGGGTGTTGAGTCCAATTCACTGAGCAAGGAGTAGGTCTTGTCTATTACATATTGGGTTTATGGAACGGTATCTGAGGTAATTTGATACCCTTGTTTTATGCATCACCCCACCTCACCTTTCCCGTTAAGCAGCCATAGTGTGTTTCTGAAAGTGTGACTTTGTTCTGTTTTGTAATTCAGTTCAAGGGTAGCAGTTTTTGCATTCCCTCTATAAGTGATATCTTATGATAAGTGTCTTTTTCTGTGTGACTTATTTCACTTAGAATCGTCGTACCTAAATCCACTCATCATGCTGCTACTAGCCTTATGACGTTGATTTCATGGCTGAGTGATATTGCATTGTACATAAGGACCACAACTTCTTTATCCATTTTTCTCTTTCCTGGGATATTTAAGGTGTAACGAAGTGGAGGTTCTTGTCAACAGAGCAGCCCTAAACGTTGGGGTACCTGTGTCTTGCTGATTTTTACTTTTCCCAATTAATACACCCATGAGTGGAAGTGCCCTATGCTCTCTAAGCTGAGTTTTTTAGATGTTTCAGGACACACCGTACACTTCTCCAGAGTGGCTGTTGGCAATTTACATCCCACCCATCAGCGTAGCAAGGCTCCCGTTTCTCCATGGTCTGTCCTGCATTTCTGGTTTTGACCCTTTTTCAGCATGGCCCTTTTGACCGATTGGACGTGAGACTTCTTTGTAGCGCTGATTTCCCTTTCCAGGTTGCTTGGTTGGCCAAAAAGGGCGTATGCGTTTTTTCCTGAATATATTCAGGAAAAAACGCATACGCCCTTTTTGGCCAAGGGCATCATTGTCGAGGTTTTGCCGCTTTTCCGGTGCTTTAAAGGCGATTCGAATCTCCCTCCTGAAATCTGTTTCCTGCAATTCTGCCTTGCTTTCAAATCCTCTTCGTTGCCTTCCCTCAATATATTTGTGGACGAGAGTGATCATTTATAAGTCTGCAGGTTTGTGAATTGCAGTGCCCCTGAGCTCCATTTTTCAAGTCGCTTTCTTGGGAGCTGGCCGCAAAAGCGCAGGATTGCTTCAGGCCCTATTCTGGTCCCGGGTGGCAGGCTGAGCCTGTGCTTAATTCTTCTTCCTGATGTGAAAATAGAGTTACCTGTGCCTGTCCCAACACCTAGAGCTAGTCTCTCATTGGTTCCCCCTCTTCCCGTTCATCCTCAGGACAAATTGTAACCTGTACGGAACAGGAGGTTAAAGGTGCTGATTCTCCAAGGAGGGAGATTGCTAGTAAAGCGGCTGGAATGGCGAACCCGAGCACAAGGACATGAGAAATAAGGTGCGTTTTAGAAACCTTTCCCGATCACACGGTGTACCATCTTCTGGGTTTCTCATGCATGTTTTCGATGTAGGAAGATGCCCTTGAACCTGGAGATTTGGGACCCATGGGATGGGTACCACGCAGTATTACTTTAAAGGGTCTGCGTTTGCTCACCCGACCTCACCAAACGTCTCAGCCCCAAGAGTATCCACCCTTATGTCTCAATCAGCTGTGGGTCTAGATATGGTCAATCCAGGTGGCATCACCGCCCCTGAACGAATTTTGTAAGAATTTCTCTCTCTTTCACTGTCTTTGTTTCACGGGTTTGTAAAAGTAATTGATTTTTATAATGGGGTTTAGCTGCTTTTCACTGCTGTGTTTATGTCACTTTAAACCCACTTGACTCACTTACAGAGAGATATCAATACATAGGTTTAAGATTCTTACTAGTCAGATATATTCTTGGGCGGTGAATAGGGGGTGTTGAGTCCAATTCACTGAGCAAGGAGTAGGTCTTGTCTATTACATATTGGGTTTATGCAACGGTGTCTGAGCTAATTTGAAACCCTTGTTTTATGCATCACCCCACCTCACCTTTCCCGTTAAGCAGCCATAGTGTGTTTCTGAAAGTGTGACTCTGTTCTGTTTTGTAATTCAGTTCAAGGGTAGCGGTTTTTGCATTCCCTCTATAAGTGATATCTTGTGATAAGTGTCTTTTTCTGTGTGACTTTTTTCACTTAGAATCGTCGTACCTAAATCCACTCATCATGCTGCTACTAGCCTTATGATGTTGATTTCATGGCTGAGTGATATTGCATTGTACATAAGGACCACAACTTCTTTATCCATTTTTCTCTTTCCAGGGATATTTAAGGTGTAACGAAGTGGAGGTTCTTGTCAACAGAGCAGCCCTAAACGTTGTGGTGCCTGTGTCTTGCTGATTTTTACTTTTCCCAATTTATACACCCATGAGTGGAAGTGCCCTATGCTCTCTAAGCTGAGTTTTTTAGATGTTTCAGGACACACCGTACACTTCTCCAGAGTGGCTGTTGGCAATTTACATCCCGCCCATCAGCGTAGCAAGGCTCCCGTTTCTCCATGGTCTGTCCTGCATTTCTGGTTTTGACACTTTTTCAGCATGGCCCTTTTGACCGATGGGACGCGAGACTTCTTTGTAGCGCTGATTTCCCTTTCCAGGTTGCTTGGTTGGCCAAAAAGGGCGTATGCGTTTTTTCCTGAATATATTCAGGAAAAAACGCATACGCCCTATTTGGCCAAGGGCATCATTGTCGAGGTTTTGCCGCTTTTCCTGTGCTTTAAAGGCGATTCGAATCTCCCTCCTGAAATCTGTTTCCTGCAATTCTGCCTTGCTTTCAAATCCTCTTCGTTGCCTTCCCTCAATATATTTGTGGACGAGAGTGATCATTTATAAGTCTGCAGGTTTGTGAATTGCAGTGCCCCTGAGCTCCATTTTTCAACTCGCTTTCTTGGGAGCTGGCCGCAAAAGCGCAGGATTGCTTCAGGCCCTATTCTGGTCCCGGGCGGCAGGCTGAGCCTGTGCTTAATTCTTCTTCCTGATGGGAAAATAGAGTTACCTGTGCCTGTCCCAACACCTAGAGCTAGTCTCTCATTGGTTCCCCCTCTTCCCGTTGATCCTCAGGACAAATTGCAACCTGTACGGAACAGGAGGTTAAAGGTGCTGATTCTCCAAGGAGGGAGATTGCTAGTAAAGCGGCTGGAATGGCGAACCCGAGCACAAGGACATGAGAAATGAGGTGCGTTTTAGAAACCTTTCCCGATCACACGGTGTACCATCTTCTGGGTTTCTCATGCATGTTTTCGATGTAGGAAGATGCCCTTGAACCTGGAGATTTGGGACCCATGGGATGGGTACCACGCAGTATTACTTTAAAGGGTCTGCGTTTGCTCACCCGACCTCACCAAACGTCTCAGCCCCAAGAGTATCCACCCTTATGTCTCAATCAGCTGTGGGTCTAGATATGGTCAATCCAGGTGGCATCACCGCCCCTGAACGAATTTTGTAAGAATTTCTCTCTCTTTCACTGTCTTTGTTTCACGGGTTTGTAAAAGTAATTGATTTTTATAATGGGGTTTAGCTGCTTTTCACTGCTGTGTTTATGTCACTTTAAACCCACTTGACTCACTTACAGAGAGATATCAATACATAGGTTTAAGATTCTTACTAGTCAGATATATTCTTGGGCGGTGAATAGGGGGTGTTGAGTCCAATTCACTGAGCAAGGAGTAGGTCTTGTCTATTACATATTGGGTTTATGCAACGGTGTCTGAGCTAATTTGAAACCCTTGTTTTATGCATCACCCCACCTCACCTTTCCCGTTAAGCAGCCATAGTGTGTTTCTGAAAGTGTGACTCTGTTCTGTTTTGTAATTCAGTTCAAGGGTAGCGGTTTTTGCATTCCCTCTATAAGTGATATCTTGTGATAAGTGTCTTTTTCTGTGTGACTTTTTTCACTTAGAATCGTCGTACCTAAATCCACTCATCATGCTGCTACTAGCCTTATGATGTTGATTTCATGGCTGAGTGATATTGCATTGTACATAAGGACCACAACTTCTTTATCCATTTTTCTCTTTCCAGGGATATTTAAGGTGTAACGAAGTGGAGGTTCTTGTCAACAGAGCAGCCCTAAACGTTGTGGTGCCTGTGTCTTGCTGATTTTTACTTTTCCCAATTTATACACCCATGAGTGGAAGTGCCCTATGCTCTCTAAGCTGAGTTTTTTAGATGTTTCAGGACACACCGTACACTTCTCCAGAGTGGCTGTTGGCAATTTACATCCCGCCCATCAGCGTAGCAAGGCTCCCGTTTCTCCATGGTCTGTCCTGCATTTCTGGTTTTGACACTTTTTCAGCATGGCCCTTTTGACCGATGGGACGCGAGACTTCTTTGTAGCGCTGATTTCCCTTTCCAGGTTGCTTGGTTGGCCAAAAAGGGCGTATGCGTTTTTTCCTGAATATATTCAGGAAAAAACGCATACGCCCTATTTGGCCAAGGGCATCATTGTCGAGGTTTTGCCGCTTTTCCTGTGCTTTAAAGGCGATTCGAATCTCCCTCCTGAAATCTGTTTCCTGCAATTCTGCCTTGCTTTCAAATCCTCTTCGTTGCCTTCCCTCAATATATTTGTGGACGAGAGTGATCATTTATAAGTCTGCAGGTTTGTGAATTGCAGTGCCCCTGAGCTCCATTTTTCAACTCGCTTTCTTGGGAGCTGGCCGCAAAAGCGCAGGATTGCTTCAGGCCCTATTCTGGTCCCGGGCGGCAGGCTGAGCCTGTGCTTAATTCTTCTTCCTGATGGGAAAATAGAGTTACCTGTGCCTGTCCCAACACCTAGAGCTAGTCTCTCATTGGTTCCCCCTCTTCCCGTTGATCCTCAGGACAAATTGCAACCTGTACGGAACAGGAGGTTAAAGGTGCTGATTCTCCAAGGAGGGAGATTGCTAGTAAAGCGGCTGGAATGGCGAACCCGAGCACAAGGACATGAGAAATGAGGTGCGTTTTAGAAACCTTTCCCGATCACACGGTGTACCATCTTCTGGGTTTCTCATGCATGTTTTCGATGTAGGAAGATGCCCTTGAACCTGGAGATTTGGGACCCATGGGATGGGTACCACGCAGTATTACTTTAAAGGGTCTGCGTTTGCTCACCCGACCTCACCAAACGTCTCAGCCCCAAGAGTATCCACCCTTATGTCTCAATCAGCTGTGGGTCTAGATATGGTCAATCCAGGTGGCATCACCGCCCCTGAACGAATTTTGTAAGAATTTCTCTCTCTTTCACTGTCTTTGTTTCACGGGTTTGTAAAAGTAATTGATTTTTATAATGGGGTTTAGCTGCTTTTCACTGCTGTGTTTATGTCACTTTAAACCCACTTGACTCACTTACAGAGAGATATCAATACATAGGTTTAAGATTCTTACTAGTCAGATATATTCTTGGGCGGTGAATAGGGGGTGTTGAGTCCAATTCACTGAGCAAGGAGTAGGTCTTGTCTATTACATATTGGGTTTATGCAACGGTGTCTGAGCTAATTTGAAACCCTTGTTTTATGCATCACCCCACCTCACCTTTCCCGTTAAGCAGCCATAGTGTGTTTCTGAAAGTGTGACTCTGTTCTGTTTTGTAATTCAGTTCAAGGGTAGCGGTTTTTGCATTCCCTCTATAAGTGATATCTTGTGATAAGTGTCTTTTTCTGTGTGACTTTTTTCACTTAGAATCGTCGTACCTAAATCCACTCATCATGCTGCTACTAGCCTTATGATGTTGATTTCATGGCTGAGTGATATTGCATTGTACATAAGGACCACAACTTCTTTATCCATTTTTCTCTTTCCAGGGATATTTAAGGTGTAACGAAGTGGAGGTTCTTGTCAACAGAGCAGCCCTAAACGTTGTGGTGCCTGTGTCTTGCTGATTTTTACTTTTCCCAATTTATACACCCATGAGTGGAAGTGCCCTATGCTCTCTAAGCTGAGTTTTTTAGATGTTTCAGGACACACCGTACACTTCTCCAGAGTGGCTGTTGGCAATTTACATCCCGCCCATCAGCGTAGCAAGGCTCCCGTTTCTCCATGGTCTGTCCTGCATTTCTGGTTTTGACACTTTTTCAGCATGGCCCTTTTGACCGATGGGACGCGAGACTTCTTTGTAGCGCTGATTTCCCTTTCCAGGTTGCTTGGTTGGCCAAAAAGGGCGTATGCGTTTTTTCCTGAATATATTCAGGAAAAAACGCATACGCCCTATTTGGCCAAGGGCATCATTGTCGAGGTTTTGCCGCTTTTCCTGTGCTTTAAAGGCGATTCGAATCTCCCTCCTGAAATCTGTTTCCTGCAATTCTGCCTTGCTTTCAAATCCTCTTCGTTGTCTTCCCTCAATATATTTGTGGACGAGAGTGATCATTTATAAGTCTGCAGGTTTGTGAATTGCAGTGCCCCTGAGCTCCATTTTTCAACTCGCTTTCTTGGGAGCTGGCCGCAAAAGCGCAGGATTGCTTCAGGCCCTATTCTGGTCCCGGGCGGCAGGCTGAGCCTGTGCTTAATTCTTCTTCCTGATGGGAAAATAGAGTTACCTGTGCCTGTCCCAACACCTAGAGCTAGTCTCTCATTGGTTCCCCCTCTTCCCGTTGATCCTCAGGACAAATTGCAACCTGTACGGAACAGGAGGTTAAAGGTGCTGATTCTCCAAGGAGGGAGATTGCTAGTAAAGCGGCTGGAATGGCGAACCCGAGCACAAGGACATGAGAAATGAGGTGCGTTTTAGAAACCTTTCCCGATCACACGGTGTACCATCTTCTGGGTTTCTCATGCATGTTTTCGATGTAGGAAGATGCCCTTGAACTTGGAGATTTGGGACCCATGCGATGGGTACCACGCAGTATTACTTTAAAGGGTCTGCGTTTGCTCACCCGACCTCACCAAACCTCTCAGCCCCAAGAGTGTCCACCCTTATGTCTCAATCAGCTGTGGGTCTAGATATGGTCAATCCAGGTGGCATCACAGCCCCTGAACGAATTTTGTAAGAATTTCTCTCACTTTCACTGTCTTTGTTTCACGGGTTTTAAAAAGTAATTGATTTTTATAATGGGGTTTAGCTGCTTTTCACTGCTGTGTTTATGTCACTTTACACCCACTTGACTCACTTACAGAGAGATATCAATACATAGGTTTTAAGATTCTTACTAGTCAGATATATTCTTGGGCGGTGAATAGGGGGTGTTGAGTCCAATTCACTGAGCAAGGAGTAGGTCTTGTCTATTACATATTGGGTTTATGGAACGGTATCTGAGGTAATTTGATACCCTTGTTTTATGCATCACCCCACCTCACCTTTCCCGTTAAGCAGCCATAGTGTGTTTCTGAACGTGTGACTTTGTTCTGTTTTGTAATTCAGTTCAAGGGTAGCGGTTTTTGTATTCCCTCTATAAGTGATATCTTATGATAAGTGTCTTTTTCTGTGTGACTTATTTCACTTAGAATCTTCGTACCTAAATCCACTCATCATGCTGCTACTAGCCTTATGACGTTGATTTCATGGCTGAGTGATATTGCATTGTACATAAGGACCACAACTTCTTTATCCATTTTTCTCTTTCCTGGGATATTTAAGGTGTAACGAAGTGGAGGTTCTTGTGAACAGAGCAGCCCTAAACGTTGTGGTGCCTGTGTCTTGCTGATTTTTACTTTTCCCAATTTATACACCCATGAGTGGAAGTGCCCTATGCTCTCTAAGCTGAGTTTTTTAGATTTTTCAGGACACACCGTACACTTCTCCAGAGTGGCTGTTGGCAATTTACATCCCGCCCATCAGCGTAGCAAGGCTCCCGTTTCTCCATGGTCTGTCCTGCATTTCTGGTTTTGACACTTTTTCAGCATGGCCCTTTTGACCGATGGGACGCGAGACTTCTTTGTAGCGCTGATTTCCCTTTCCAGGTTGCTTGGTTGGCCAAAAAGGGCGTATGCGTTTTTTCCTGAATATATTCAGGAAAAAACGCATACGCCCTTTTTGGCCAAGGGCATCATTGTCGAGGTTTTGCCGCTTTTCCGGTGCTTTAAAGGCGATTCGAATCTCCCTCCTGAAATCTGTTTCCTGCAATTCTGCCTTGCTTTCAAATCCTCTTCGTTGCCTTCCCTCAATATATTTGTGGACAAGAGTGATCATTTATAAGTCTGCAGGTTTGTGAATAGCAGTGCCCCTGAGCTCCATTTTTCAACTCGCTTTCTTGGGAGCTGGCCGCAAAAGCGCAGGATTGCTTCAGGCCCTATTCTGGTCCCGGGCGGCAGGCTGAGCCTGTGCTTAATTCTTCTTCCTGATGGGAAAATAGAGTTACCTGTGCCTGTCCCAACACCTAGAGCTAGTCTCTCATTGGTTCCCCCTCTTCCCGTTGATCCTCAGGACAAATTGCAACCTGTACGGAACAGGAGGTTAAAGGTGCTGATTCTCCAAGGAGGGAGATTGCTAGTAAAGCGGCTGGAATGGCGAACCCGAGCACAAGGACATGAGAAATGAGGTGCATTTTAGAAACCTTTCCCGATCACACGGTGTACCATCTTCTGGGTTTCTCATGCATGTTTTCGATGTAGGAAGATGCCCTTGAACCTGGAGATTTGGGACCCATGCGATGGGTACCACGCAGTATTACTTTAAAGGGTCTGCGTTTGCTCACCCGACCTCACCAAACCTCTCAGCCCCAAGAGTGTCCACCCTTATGTCTCAATCAGCTGTGGGTCTAGATATGGTCAATCCAGGTGGCATCACAGCCCCTGAACGAATTTTGTAAGAATTTCTCTCTCTTTCACTGTCTTTGTTTCACGGGTTTGTAAAAGTAATTGATTTTTATAATGGGGTTTAGCTGCTTTTCACTGCTGTGTTTATGTCACTTTACACCCACTTGACTCACTTACAGAGAGATATCAATACATAGGTTTTAAGATTCTTACTAGTCAGATATATTCTTGGGCGGTGAATAGGGGGTGTTGAGTCCAATTCACTGAGCAAGGAGTAGGTCTTGTCTATTACATATTGGGTTTATGGAACGGTATCTGAGGTAATTTGATACCCTTGTTTTATGCATCACCCCACCTCACCTTTCCCGTTAAGCAGCCATAGTGTGTTTCTGAAAGTGTGACGTTGTTCTGTTTTGTAATTCAGTTCAAGGGTAGCGGTTTTTGCATTCCCTCTATAAGTGATATCTTATGATAAGTGTCTTTTTCTGTGTGACTTATTTCACTTAGAATCGTCGTACCTAAATCCACTCATCATGCTGCTACTAGCCTTATGACGTTGATTTCATGGCTGAGTGATATTGCATTGTACATAAGGACCACAACTTCTTTATCCATTTTTCTCTTTCCTGGGATATTTAAGGTGTAACGAAGTGGAGGTTCTTGTCAACAGAGCAGCCCTAAACGTTGGGGTGCCTGTGTCTTGCTGATTTTTAGTTTTCCCAATTTATACACCCATGAGTGGAAGTGCCCTATGCTCTCTAAGCTTAGTTTTTTAGATGTTTCGGGACACACCGTACACTTCTCCAGAGTGGCTGTTGGCAATTTACATCCCGCCCATCAGCGTAGCAAGGGTCCCGTTTCTCCACGGTCTGTCCTGCATTTCTGGTTTTGACCCTTTTTCAGCATGGCCCTTTTGACCGATGGGACGCGAGACTTCTTTGTAGCGCTGATTTCCCTTTCCAGGTTGCTTGGTTGGCCAAAAAGGGCGTATGCGTTTTTTCCTGAATATATTCAGGAAAAAACGCATACGCCCTTTTTGGCCAAGGGCATCATTGTCGAGGTTTTGCCGCTTTTCCTGTGCTTTAAAGGCGATTCGAATCTCCCTCCTGAAATCTGTTTCCTGCAATTCTGCCTTGCTTTCAAATCCTCTTCGTTGCCTTCCCTCAATATATTTGTGGACGAGAGTGATCATTTATAAGTCTGCAGGTTTGTGAATTGCAGTGCCCCTGAGCTCCATTTTTCAAGTCGCTTTCTTGGGAGCTGGCCGCAAAAGCGCAGGATTGCTTCAGGCCCTATTCTGGTCCCGGGTGGCAGGCTGAGCCTGTGCTTAATTCTTCTTCCTGATGTGAAAATAGAGTTACCTGTGCCTGTCCCAACACCTAGAGCTAGTCTCTCATTGGTTCCCCCTCTTCCCGTTCATCCTCAGGACAAATTGTAACCTGTACGGAACAGGAGGTTAAAGGTGCTGATTCTCCAAGGAGGGAGATTGCTAGTAAAGCGGCTGGAATGGCGAACCCGAGCACAAGGACATGAGAAATAAGGTGCGTTTTAGAAACCTTTCCCGATCACACGGTGTACCATCTTCTGGGTTTCTCATGCATGTTTTCGATGTAGGAAGATGCCCTTGAACCTGGAGATTTGGGACCCATGCGATGGGTACCACGCAGTATTACTTTAAAGGGTATGCGTTTGCTCACCCGACCTCACCAAACGTCTCAGCCCCAAGAGTATCCACCCTTATGTCTCAATCAGCTGTGGGTCTAGATATGGTCAATCCAGGTGGCATCACCGCCCCTGAACGAATTTTGTAAGAATTTCTCTCTCTTTCACTGTCTTTGTTTCACGGGTTTGTAAAAGTAATTGATTTTTATAATGGGGTTTAGCTGCTTTTCACTGCTGTGTTTATGTCACTTTAAACCCACTTGACTCACTTACAGAGAGATATCAATACATAGGTTTTAAGATTCTTACTAGTCAGATATATTCTTGGGCGGTGAATAGGGGGTGTTGAGTCCAATTCACTGAGCAAGGAGTAGGTCTTGTCTATTACATATTGGGTTTATGGAACGGTATCTGAGGTAATTTGATACCCTTGTTTTATGCATCACCCCACCTCACCTTTCCCGTTAAGCAGCCATAGTGTGTTTCTGAACGTGTGACTTTGTTCTGTTTTGTAATTCAGTTCAAGGGTAGCGGTTTTTGTATTCCCTCTATAAGTGATATCTTATGATAAGTGTCTTTTTCTGTGTGACTTATTTCACTTAGAATCTTCGTACCTAAATCCACTCATCATGCTGCTACTAGCCTTATGACGTTGATTTCATGGCTGAGTGATATTGCATTGTACATAAGGACCACAACTTCTTTATCCATTTTTCTCTTTCCTGGGATATTTAAGGTGTAACGACATGGAGGTTCTTGTGAACAGAGCAGCCCTAAACGTTGTGGTGCCTGTGTCTTGCTGATTTTTACTTTTCCCAATTTATACACCCATGAGTGGAAGTGCCCTATGCTCTCTAAGCTGAGTTTTTTAGATTTTTCAGGACACACCGTACACTTCTCCAGAGTGGCTGTTGGCAATTTACATCCCGCCCATCAGCGTAGCAAGGCTCCCGTTTCTCCATGGTCTGTCCTGCATTTCTGGTTTTGACACTTTTTCAGCATGGCCCTTTTGACCGATGGGACGCGAGACTTCTTTGTAGCGCTGATTTCTCTTTCCAGGTTGCTTGGTTGGCCAAAAAGGGCGTATGCGTTTTTTCCTGAATATATTCAGGAAAAAACACATACGCCCTTTTTGGCCAAGGGCATCATTGTAGAGGTTTTGCCGCTTTTCCTGTGCTTTAAAGGCGATTCGAATCGCCCTCCTGTAATCTGTTTCCTGCAATTCTGCCTTGCTTTCAAATCCTCTTCGTTGCCTTCCCTCAATATATTTGTGGACGAGAGTGATCATTTATAAGTCTGCAGGTTTGTGAATTGCAGTGCCCCTGAGCTCCATTTTTCAAGTCGCTTTCTTGGGAGCTGGCCGCAAAAGCGCAGGATTGCTTCAGGCCCTATTCTGGTCCCGGGCGGCAGGCTGAGCCTGTGCTTAATTCTTCTTCATGATGGGAAAATAGAGTTACCTGTGCCTGTCCCAACACCTAGAGCTAGTCTCTCATTGGTTCCCCCTCTTCCCGTTCATCCTCAGGACAAATTGCAACCTGTACGGAACAGGAGGTTAAAGGTGCTGATTCTCCAAGGAGGGAGATTGCTAGTAAAGCGGCTGGAATGGCGAACCCGAGCACAAGGACATGAGAAATGAGGTGCGTTTTAGAAACCTTTCCCAATCACACGGTGTACCATCTTCTGGGTTTCTCATGCATGTTTTTGATGTAGGAAGATGCCCTTGAACCTGGAGATTTGGGACCCATGCGATGGGTACCACGCAGTATTACTTTAAAGGGTCTGCGTTTGCTCACCCGACCTCACCAAACCTCTCAGCCCCAAGAGTGTCCACCCTTATGTCTCAATCATCTGTGGGTCTAGATATGGTCAATCCAGGTGGCATCACAGCCCCTGAACGAATTTTGTAAGAATTTCTCTCTCTTTCACTGTCTTTGTTTCACGGGTTTGTAAAAGTAATTGATTTTTATAATGGGGTTTAGCTGCTTTTCACTGCTGTGTTTATGTCACTTTACACCCACTTGACTCACTTACAGAGAGATATCAATACATAGGTTTTAAGATTCTTACTAGTCAGATACATTCTTGGGCGGTTAATAGGGGGTGTTGAGTCCAATTCACTGAGCAAGGAGTAGGTCTTGTCTATTACATATTGGGTTTATGGAACGGTATCTGAGGTAATTTGATACCCTTGTTTTATGCATCACCCCACCTCACCTTTCCCGTTAAGCAGCCATAGTGTGTTTCTGAAAGTGTGACTCTGTTCTGTTTTGTAATTCAGTTCAAGGGTAGCGGTTTTTGCATTCCCTCTATAAGTGATATCTTATGATAAGTGTCTTTTTCTGTGTGACTTATTTCACTTAGAATCATCGTACCTAAATCCACTCATCATGCTGCTACTAGCCTTATGACGTTGATTTCATGGCTGAGTGATATTGCATTGTACATAAGGACCACAGCTTCTTTATCCATTTTTCTCTTTCCTGGGATATTTAAGGTGTAACGAAGTGGAGGTTCTTGTCAACAGAGCAGCCCTAAACGTTGGGGTGCCTGTGTCTTGCTGATTTTTAGTTTTCCCAATTTATACACCCATGAGTGGAAGTGCCCTATGCTCTCTAAGCTGAGTTTTTTAGATGTTTCAGGACACACCGTACACTTCTCCAGAGTGGCTGTCGGCAATTTATATCCCGCCCATCAGCGTAGCAAGGCTCCCGTTTCTCCATGGTCTGTCCTGCATTTCTGGTTTTGACACTTTTTCAGCATGGCCCTTTTGACCGATTGGACGTGAGACTTCTTTGTAGCGCTGATTTCCCTTTCCAGGTTGCTTGGTTGGCCAAAAAGGGCGTATGCGTTTTTTCCTGAATATATTCAGGAAAAAACGCATACGCCCTTTTTGGCCAAGGGCATCATTGTCGAGGTTTTGCCGCTTTTCCGGTGCTTTAAAGGCGATTCTAATCTCCCTCCTGAAATCTGTTTCCTGCAATTCTGCCTTGCTTTCAAATCCTCTTCGTTGCCTTCCCTCAATATATTTGTGGACGAGAGTGATCATTTATAAGTCTGCAGGTTTGTGAATAGCAGTGCCCCTGAGCTCCATTTTTCAACTCGCTTTCTTGGGAGCTGGCCGCAAAAGCGCAGGATTGCTTCAGGCCCTATTCTGGTCCCGGGCGGCAGGCTGAGCCTGTGCTTAATTCTTCTTCCTGATGGGAAAATAGATTTACCTGTGCCTGTCCCAACACCTAGAGTTAGTCTCTCATTGGTTCCCCCTCTTCCCGTTCATCCTCAGGACAAATTGCAACCTGTACGGAACAGGAGGTTAAAGGTGCTGATTCTCCAAGGAGGGAGATTGCTAGTAAAGCGGCTGGAATGGCGAACCCGAGCACAAGGACATGAGAAATGAGGTGCGTTTTAGAAACCTTTCCCGATCACACGGTGTACCATCTTCTGGGTTTCTCATGCATGTTTTCGATATAGGAAGATGCCCTTGAACCTGGAGATTTGGGACCCATGCGATGGGTACCACGCAGTATTACTTTAAAGGGTCTGCGTTTGCTCACCCGACCTCACCAAATCTCTCAGCCCCAAGAGTGTCCACCCTTATGTCTCAATCAGCTGTGGGTCTAGATATGGTCAATCCAGGTGGCATCACAGCCCCTGAACGAATTTTGTAAGAATTTCTCTCTCTTTCACTGTCTTTGTTTCACGGGTTTGTAAAAGTAATTGATTTTTATAATGGGGTTTAGCTGCTTTTCACTGCTGTGTTTATGTCACTTTACACCCACTTGACTCACTTACAGAGAGATATCAATACATAGGTTTTAAGATTCTTACTAGTCAGATATATTCTTGGGCGGTGAATAGGGGGTGTTGAGTCCAATTCACTGAGCAAGGAGTAGGTCTTGTCTATTACATATTGGGTTTATGGAACGGTATCTGAGGTAATTTGATACCCTTGTTTTATGCATCACCCCACCTCACCTTTCCCGTTAAGCAGCCATAGTGTGTTTCTGAAAGTGTGACGTTGTTCTGTTTTGTAATTCAGTTCAAGGGTAGCGGTTTTTGCATTCCCTCTATAAGTGATATCTTATGATAAGTGTCTTTTTCTGTGTGACTTATTTCACTTAGAATCGTCGTACCTAAATCCACTCATCATGCTGCTACTAGCCTTATGACGTTGATTTCATGGCTGAGTGATATTGCATTGTACATAAGGACCACAACTTCTTTATCCATTTTTCTCTTTCCTGGGATATTTAAGGTGTAACGAAGTGGAGGTTCTTGTCAACAGAGCAGCCCTAAACGTTGGGGTGCCTGTGTCTTGCTGATTTTTAGTTTTCCCAATTTATACACCCATGAGTGGAAGTGCCCTATGCTCTCTAAGCTTAGTTTTTTAGATGTTTCGGGACACACCGTACACTTCTCCAGAGTGGCTGTTGGCAGTTTACATCCCGCCCATCAGCGTAGCAAGGGTCCCGTTTCTCCACGGTCTGTCCTGCATTTCTGGTTTTGACCCTTTTTCAGCATGGCCCTTTTGACCGATGGGACGCGAGACTTCTTTGTAGCGCTGATTTCCCTTTCCAGGTTGCTTGGTTGGCCAAAAAGGGCGTATGCGTTTTTTCCTGAATATATTCAGGAAAAAACGCATACGCCCTTTTTGGCCAAGGGCATCATTGTCGAGGTTTTGCCGCTTTTCCTGTGCTTTAAAGGCGATTCGAATCTCCCTCCTGAAATCTGTTTCCTGCAATTCTGCCTTGCTTTCAAATCCTCTTCGTTGCCTTCCCTCAATATATTTGTGGACGAGAGTGATCATTTATAAGTCTGCAGGTTTGTGAATTGCAGTGCCCCTGAGCTCCATTTTTCAAGTCGCTTTCTTGGGAGCTGGCCGCAAAAGCGCAGGATTGCTTCAGGCCCTATTCTGGACCCGGGTGGCAGGCTGAGCCTGTGCTTAATTCTTCTTCCTGATGTGAAAATAGAGTTACCTGTGCCTGTCCCAACACCTAGAGCTAGTCTCTCATTGGTTCCCCCTCTTCCCGTTCATCCTCAGGACAAATTGTAACCTGTACGGAACAGGAGGTTAAAGGTGCTGATTCTCCAAGGAGGGAGATTGCTAGTAAAGCGGCTGGAATGGCGAACCCGAGCACAAGGACATGAGAAATAAGGTGCGTTTTAGAAACCTTTCCCGATCACACGGTGTACCATCTTCTGGGTTTCTCATGCATGTTTTCGATGTAGGAAGATGCCCTTGAACCTGGAGATTTGGGACCCATGGGATGGGTACCACGCAGTATTACTTTAAAGGGTCTGCGTTTGCTCACCCGACCTCACCAAACGTCTCAGCCCCAAGAGTATCCACCCTTATGTCTCAATCAGCTGTGGGTCTAGATATGGTCAATCCAGGTGGCATCACCGCCCCTGAACGAATTTTGTAAGAATTTCTCTCTCTTTCACTGTCTTTGTTTCACGGGTTTGTAAAAGTAATTGATTTTTATAATGGGGTTTAGCTGCTTTTCACTGCTGTGTTTATGTCACTTTAAACCCACTTGACTCACTTACAGAGAGATATCAATACATAGGTTTTAAGATTCTTACTAGTCAGATATATTCTTGGGCGGTGAATAGGGGGTGTTGAGTCCAATTCACTGAGCAAGGAGTAGGTCTTGTCTATTACATATTGGGTTTATGGAACGGTATCTGAGGTAATTTGATACCCTTGTTTTATGCATCACCCCACCTCACCTTTCCCGTTAAGCAGCCATAGTGTGTTTCTGAAAGTGTGACTTTGTTCTGTTTTGTAATTCAGTTCAAGGGTAGCGGTTTTTGTATTCCCTCTATAAGTGATATCTTATGATAAGTGTCTTTTTCTGTGTGACTTATTTCACTTAGAATCTTCGTACCTAAATCCACTCATCATGCTGCTACTAGCCTTATGACGTTGATTTCATGGCTGAGTGATATTGCATTGTACATAAGGACCACAACTTCTTTAGCCATTTTTCTCTTTCCTGGGATATTTAAGGTGTAACGACGTGGAGGTTCTTGTGAACAGAGCAGCCCTAAACGTTGTGGTGCCTGTGTCTTGCTGATTTTTACTTTTCCCAATTTATACACCCATGAGTGGAAGTGCCCTATGCTCTCTAAGCTGAGTTTTTTAGATTTTTCAGGACACACCGTACACTTCTCCAGAGTGGCTGTTGGCAATTTACATCCCGCCCATCAGCGTAGCAAGGCTCCCGTTTCTCCATGGTCTGTCCTGCATTTCTGGTTTTGACACTTTTTCAGCATGGCCCTTTTGACCGATGGGACGCGAGACTTCTTTGTAGCGCTGATTTCTCTTTCCAGGTTGCTTGGTTGGCCAAAAAGGGCGTATGCGTTTTTTCCTGAATATATTCAGGAAAAAACGCATACGCCCTTTTTGGCCAAGTGCATCATTGTAGAGGTTTTGCCGCTTTTCCTGTGCTTTAAAGGCGATTCGAATCGCCCTCCTGTAATCTGTTTCCTGCAATTCTGCCTTGCTTTCAAATCCTCTTCGTTGCCTTCCCTCAATATATTTGTGAACGAGAGTGATCATTTATAAGTCTGCAGGTTTGTGAATTGCAGTGCCCCTGAGCTCCATTTTTCAAGTCGCTTTCTTGGGAGCTGGCCGCAAAAGCGCAGGATTGCTTCAGGCCCTATTCTGGTCCCGGGCGGCAGGCTGAGCCTGTGCTTAATTCTTCTTCATGATGGGAAAATAGAGTTACCTGTGCCTGTCCCAACACCTAGAGCTAGTCTCTCATTGGTTCCCCCTCTTCCCGTTCATCCTCAGGACAAATTGCAACCTGTACGGAACAGGAGGTTAAAGGTGCTGATTCTCCAAGGAGGGAGATTGCTAGTAAAGCGGCTGGAATGGCGAACCCGAGCACAAGGACATGAGAAATGAGGTGCGTTTTAGAAACCTTTCCCAATCACACGGTGTACCATCTTCTGGGTTTCTCATGCATGTTTTTGATGTAGGAAGATGCCCTTGAACCTGGAGATTTGGGACCCATGCGATGGGTACCACGCAGTATTACTTTAAAGGGTCTGCGTTTGCTCACCCGACCTCACCAAACCTCTCAGCCCCAAGAGTGTCCACCCTTATGTCTCAATCAGCTGTGGGTCTAGATATGGTCAATCCAGGTGGCATCACCGCCCCTGAACGAATTTTGTAAGAATTTCTCTCTCTTTCACTGTCTTTGTTTCACGGGTTTGTAAAAGTAATTGATTTTTATAATGGGGTTTAGCTGCTTTTCACTGCTGTGTTTATGTCACTTTAAACCCACTTGACTCACTTACAGAGAGATATCAATACATAGGTTTTAAGATTCTTACTAGTCAGATATATTCTTGGGCGGTGAATAGGGGGTGTTGAGTCCAATTCACTGAGCAAGGAGTAGGTCTTGTCTACTACATATTGGGTTTATGCAACGGTGTCTGAGCTAATTTGAAACCCTTGTTTTATGCATCACCCCACCTCACCTTTCCCGTTAAGCAGCCATAGTGTGTTTCTGAAAGTGTGACTCTGTTCTGTTTTGTAATTCAGTTCAAGGGTAGCGGTTTTTGCATTCCCTCTATAAGTGATATCTTATGATAAGTGTCTTTTTCTGTGTGACTTTTTTCACTTAGAATCGTCGTACCTAAATCCACTCATCATGCTGCTACTAGCCTTATGACGTTGATTTCATGGCTGAGTGATATTGCATTGAACATAAGGACCACAACTTCTTTATCAATTTTTCTCTTTCCAGGGATATTTAAGGTGTAACGAAGTGGAGGTTCTTGTCAACAGAGCAGCCCTAAACGTTGTGGTGCCTGTGTCTTGCTGATTTTTACTTTTCCCAATTTATACACCCATGAGTGGAAGTGCCCTATGCTCTCTAAGCTGAGTTTTTTAGATGTTTCAGGACACACCGTACACTTCTCCAGAGTGGCTGTTGGCAATTTACATCCCGCCCATCAGCGTAGCAAGGCTCCCGTTTCTCCATGGTCTGTCCTGCATTTCTGGTTTTGACACTTTTTCAGCATGGCCCTTCTGACCGATGGGACGCGAGACTTCTTTGTAGCGCTGATTTCCCTTTCCAGGTTGCTTGGTTGGCCAAAAAGGGCGTATGCGTTTTTTCCTGAATATATTCAGGAAAAAACGCATACGCCCTTTTTGGCCAAGGGCATCATTGTCGAGGTTTTGCCGCTTTTCCTGTGCTTTAAAGGCGATTCGAATCTCCCTCCTGAAATCTGTTTCCTGCAATTCTGCCTTGCTTTCAAATCCTCTTCGTTGCCTTCCCTCAATATATTTGTGGACGAGAGTGATCATTTATAAGTCTGCAGGTTTGTGAATTGCAGTGCCCCTGAGCTCCATTTTTCAACTCGCTTTCTTGGTAGCTGGCCGCAAAAGCGCAGGATTGCTTCAGGCCCTATTCTGGTCCCGGGCGGCAGGCTGAGCCTGTGCTTAATTCTTCTTCCTGATGGGAAAATAGAGTTACCTGTGCCTGTCCCAACACCTAGAGCTAGTCTCTCATTGGTTCCCCCTCTTCCCGTTCATCCTCAGGACAAATTGCAACCTGTACGGAACAGGAGGTTAAAGGTGCTGATTCTCCAAGGAGGGAGATTGCTAGTAAAGCGGCTGGAATGGCGAACCCGAGCACAAGGACATGAGAAATGAGGTGCGTTTTAGAAACCTTTCCCGATCACACGGTGTACCATCTTCTGGGTTTCTCATGCATGTTTTCGATGTAGGAAGATGCCCTTGAACCTGGAGATTTGGGACCCATGCGATGGGTACCACGCAGTATTACTTTAAAGGGTCTGCGTTTGCTCACCCGACCTCACCAAACCTCTCAGCCCCAAGAGTGTCCACCCTTATGTCTCAATCATCTGTGGGTCTAGATATGGTCAATCCAGGTGGCATCACAGCCCCTGAACGAATTTTGTAAGAATTTCTCTCACTTTCACTGTCTTTGTTTCACGGGTTTTAAAAAGTAATTGATTTTTATAATGGGGTTTAGCTGCTTTTCACTGCTGTGTTTATGTCACTTTACACCCACTTGACTCACTTACAGAGAGATATCAATACATAGGTTTTAAGATTCTTACTAGTCAGATATATTCTTGGGCGGTGAATAGGGGGTGTTGAGTCCAATTCACTGAGCAAGGAGTAGGTCTTGTCTATTACATATTGGGTTTATGGAACGGTATCTGAGGTAATTTGATACCCTTGTTTTATGCATCACCCCACCTCACCTTTCCCGTTAAGCAGCCATAGTGTGTTTCTGAAAGTGTGACTTTGTTCTGTTTTGTAATTCAGTTCAAGGGTAGCGGTTTTTGTATTCCCTCTATAAGTGATATCTTATGATAAGTGTCTTTTTCTGTGTGACTTATTTCACTTAGAATCTTCGTACCTAAATCCACTCATCATGCTGCTACTAGCCTTATGACGTTGATTTCATGACTGAGTGATATTGTATTGTACATAAGGACCACAACTTCTTTAGCCATTTTTCTCTTTCCTGGGATATTTAAGGTGTAACGAAGTGGAGGTTCTTGTGAACAGAGCAGCCCTAAACTTTGTGGTGCCTGTGTCTTGCTGATTTTTACTTTTCCCAATTTATACATCCATGAGTGGAAGTGCCCTATGCTCTCTAAGCTGAGTTTTTTAGATTTTTCAGGACACACCGTACACTTCTCCAGAGTGGCTTTTGGCAATTTACATCCCGCCCATCAGCGTAGCAAGGCTCCCGTTTCTCCATGGTCTGTCCTGCATTTCTGGTTTTGACACTTTTTCAGCATGGCCCTTTTGACCGATGGGACGCGAGACTTCTTTGTAGCGCTGATTTCTCTTTCCAGGTTGCTTGGTTGGCCAAAAAGGGCGTATGCGTTTTTTCCTGAATATATTCAGGAAAAAACGCATACGCCCTTTTTGGCCAAGGGCATCATTGTAGAGGTTTTGCCGCTTTTCCTGTGCTTTAAAGGCGATTCGAATCGCCCTCCTGTAATCTGTTTCCTGCAATTCTGCCTTGCTTTCAAATCCTCTTCGTTGCCTTCCCTCAATATATTTGTGGACGAGAGTGTTCATTTATAAGTCTGCAGGTTTGTGAATTGCAGTGCCCCTGAGCTCCATTTTTCAACTCGCTTTCTTGGGAGCTGGCCGCAAAAGCGCAGGATTGCTTCAGGCCCTATTCTGGTCCCGGGCGGCAGGCTGAGCCTGTGCTTAATTCTTCTTCATGATGGGAAAATAGAGTTACCTGTGCCTGTCCCAACACCTAGAGCTAGTCTCTCATTGGTTTCCCCTCTTCCCGTTCATCCTCAGGACAAATTGCCACCTGTACGGAACAGGAGGTTAAAGGTGCTGATTCTCCAAGGAGGGAGATTGCTAGTAAAGCGGCTGGAATGGCGAACCCGAGCACAAGGACATGAGAAATGAGGTGAGTTTTAGAAACCTTTCCCAATCACACGGTGTACCATCTTCTGGGTTTCTCATGCATGTTTTCGATGTAGGAAGATGCCCTTGAACCTGGAGATTTGGGACCCATGCGATGGGTACCACGCAGTATTACTTTAAAGGGTCTGCGTTTGCTCACCCGACCTCACCAAACCTCTCAGCCCCAAGAGTGTCCACCCTTATGTCTCAATCAGCTGTGGGTCTAGATATGGTCAATCCAGGTGGCATCACAGCCCCTGAACGAATTTTGTAAGAATTTCTCTCTCTTTCACTGTCTTTGTTTCACGGGTTTGTAAAAGTAATTGATTTTTATAATGGGGTTTAGCTGCTTTTCACTGCTGTGTTTATGTCACTTTACACCCACTTGACTCACTTACAGAGAGATATCAATACATAGGTTTTAAGATTCTTACTAGTCAGATATATTCTTGGGCGGTGAATAGGGGGTGTTGAGTCCAATTCACTGAGCAAGGAGTAGGTCTTGTCTATTACATATTGGGTTTATGGAACGGTATCTGAGGTAATTTGATACCCTTGTTTTATGCATCACCCCACCTCACCTTTCCCGTTAAGCAGCCATAGTGTGTTTCTGAAAGTGTGACTTTGTTCTGTTTTGTAATTCAGTTCAAGGGTAGCGGTTTTTGTATTCCCTCTATAAGTGATATCTTATGATAAGTGTCTTTTTCTGTGTGACTTATTTCACTTAGAATCTTCGTACCTAAATCCACTCATCATGCTGCTACTAGCCTTATGACGTTGATTTCATGGCTGAGTGATATTGCATTGTACATAAGGACCACAACTTCTTTATCCATTTTTCTCTTTCCTGGGATATTTAATGTGTAACGAAGTGGAGGTTCTTGTGAACAGAGCAGCCCTAAACGTTGTGGTGCTTGTGTCTTGCTGATTTTTACTTTTCCCAATTTATACACCCATGAGTGGAAGTGCCCTATGCTCTCTAAGCTGAGTTTTTTAGATGTTTCAGGACACACCGTACACTTCTCCAGAGTGGCTGTTGGCAATTTACATCCCGCCCATCAGCGTAGCAAGGCTCCCGTTTCTCCATGGTCTGTCCTGCATTTCTGGTTTTGACACTTTTTCAGCATGGCCCTTTTGACCGATGGGACGCGAGATTTCTTTGTAGCCCTGATTTCCCTTTCCAGGTTGCTTGTTTGGCCAAAAAGGGCGTATGCGTTTTTTCCTGAATATATTCAGGAAAAAACGCATACGCCCTTTTTGGCCAAGGGCATCATTGTCGAGGTTTTGCCGCTTTTCCTGTGCTTTAAAGGCGATTCGAATATCCCTCCTGAAATCTGTTTCCTGCAATTCTGCCTTGCTTTCAAATCCTCTTCGTTGCCTTCCCTCAATATATTTGTGGACGAGAGTGATCATTTATAAGTCTGCAGGTTTGTGAATTGCAGTGCCCCTGAGCTCCATTTTTCAACTCGCTTTCTTGGGAGCTGGCCGCAAAAGCGCAGGATTGCTTCAGGCCCTATTCTGGCCCCGGGCGGCAGGCTGAGCCTGTGCTTAATTCTTCTTCCTGATGGGAAAATAGTGTTAACTGTGCCTGTCCCAACACCTAGAGCTAGTCTCTCATTGGTTGCCCACTTCCCGTTCATCCTCAGGACAAATTGCAACCTGTACGGAACAGGAGGTTAAAGGTGCTGATTCTCCAAGGAGTCAGATTGCTAGTAAAGCGGCTGGAATGGCGAACCCGAGCACAAGGACATGAGAAATGAGGTGCGTTTTAGAAACCTTTCCCGATCACACGGTGTACCATCTTCTGGGTTTCTCATGCATGTTTTCGATGTAGGAAGATGCCCTTGAACCTGGAGATTTGGGACCCATGCGATGGGTACCACGCAGTATTACTTTAAAGGGTCTGCGTTTGCTCACCCGACCTCACCAAACCTCTTAGCCCCAAGAGTGTTCACCCTTATGTCTCAATCAGCTGTGGGTCTAGATATGGTCAATCCAGGTGGCATCACAGCCCCTGAACGAATTTTGTAAGAATTTCTCTCTCTTTCACTGTCTTTGTTTCAAGGGTTTGTAAAAGTAATTGATTTTTATAATGGGGTTTAGCTGCTTTTCACTGCTGTGTTTATGTCACTTTACACCCACTTGACTCACTTACAGAGAGATATCAGTACATAGGTTTTAAGATTCTTACTAATCAGATATATTCTTGGGCGGTGAATAGGGGGTGTTGAGTCCAATTCACTGAGCAAGGAGTAGGTCTTGTCTATTACATATTGGGTTTATGGAACGGTATCTGAGGTAATTTGATACCCTTGTTTTATGCATCACCCCACCTCACCTTTCCCGTTAAGCAGCCATAGTGTGTTTCTGAAAGTGTGACTTTGTTCTGTTTTGTAATTCAGTTCAAGGGTAGCAGTTTTTGCATTCCCTCTATAAGTGATATCTTATGATAAGTGTCTTTTTCTGTGTGACTTATTTCACTTAGAATCGTCGTACCTAAATCCACTCATCATGCTGCTACTAGCCTTATGACGTTGATTTCATGGCTGAGTGATATTGCATTGTACATAAGGACCACAACTTCTTTATCCATTTTTCTCTTTCCTGGGATATTTAAGGTGTAACGAAGTGGAGGTTCTTGTCAACAGAGCAGCCCTAAACGTTGGGGTACCTGTGTCTTGCTGATTTTTACTTTTCCCAATTAATACACCCATGAGTGGAAGTGCCCTATGCTCTCTAAGCTGAGTTTTTTAGATGTTTCAGGACACACCGTACACTTCTCCAGAGTGGCTGTTGTCAATTTACATCCCACCCATCAGCGTAGCAAGGCTCCCGTTTCTCCATGGTCTGTCCTGCATTTCTGGTTTTGACACTTTTTCAGCATGGCCGTTTTGACCGATTGGACGTGAGACTTCTTTGTAGCGCTGATTTCCCTTTCCAGGTTGCTTGGTTGGCCAAAAAGGGCGTATGCGTTTTTTCCTGAATATATTCAGGAAAAAACGCATACGCCCTTTTTGGCCAAGGGCATCATTGTCGAGGTTTTGCCGCTTTTCCGGTGCTTTAAAGGCGATTCGAATCTCCCTCCTGAAATCTGTTTCCTGCAATTCTGCCTTGCTTTCAAATCCTCTTCGTTGCCTTCCCTCAATATATTTGTGGACGAGAGTGATCATTTATAAGTCTGCAGGTTTGTGAATAGCAGTGCCCCTGAGCTCCATTTTTCAACTCGCTTTCTTGGGAGCTGGCCGCAAAGGCGCAGGATTGCTTCAGGCCCTATTCTGGCCCCGGGCGGCAGGCTGAGCCTGTGCTTAATTCTTCTTCCTGATGGGAAAATAGATTTACCTGTGCCTGTCCCAACACCTAGAGTTAGTCTCTCATTGGTTCCCCCTCTTCCCGTTCATCCTCAGGACAAATTGCAACCTGTACGGAACAGGAGGTTAAAGGTGCTGATTCTCCAAGGAGGGAGATTGCTAGTAAAGTGGCTGGAATGGCGAACCCGAGCACAAGGACATGAGAAATGAGGTGCGTTTTAGAAACCTTTCCCGATCACACGGTGTACCATCTTCTGGGTTTCTCATGCATGTTTTCGATGTAGGAAGATGCCCTTGAACCTGGAGATTTGGGACCCATGGGATGGGTACCAGGCAGTATTACTTTAAAGGGTCTGCGTTTGCTCACCCAACCTCACCAAACCTCTCAGCCCCAAGAGTGTCCACCCTTATGTCTCAATCAGCTGTGGATCTAGATATGGTCAATCCAGGTGGCATCACACCCCCTGATCGAATTTTTTAAGAATTTCTCTCTCTTTCACTGTCTTTGTTTCACGGGTTTGTAAAAGTAATTGATTTTTATAATGGGATTTAGCTGCTTTTCACTGCTGTGTTTATGTCACTTTACACCCACTTGACTCACTTACAGAGAGCTATCAATATATAGGTTTTAAGATTCTTACTAGTCAGATATATTCTTGGGCGGTGAATAGGGGGTGTTGAGTCCAATTCACTGAGCAAGGAGTAGGTCTTGTCTATTACATATTGGGTTTATGGAAAGGTGTCTGAGCTAATTTGAAACCCTTGTTTTATGCATCACCCCACCTCACCTTTCCCGTTAAGCAGCCATAGTGTGTTTCTGAAAGTGTGACTCTTTTCTGTTTTGTAATTCAGTTCAAGGGGAGCGGTTTTTGCATTCCCTCTATAAGTGATATCTTATGATAAGTGTCTTTTTCTGTGTGACTTATTTCACTTAGAATCGTCGTACCTAAATCCACTCATCATGCTGCTACTAGCCTTATGACGTTGATTTCATGGCTGAGTGATATTGCATTGTACATAAGGACCACAACTTCTTTATCCATTTTTCTCTTTCCTGGGATATTTAAGGTGTAACGAAGTGGAGGTTCTTGTCAACAGAGCAGCCCTAAACGTTGGGGTGCCTGTGTCTTGCTGATTTTTAGTTTTCCAAATTTATACACCCATGAGTGGAAGTGCCCTATGCTCTCTAAGCTGAGTTTTTTAGATGTTTCAGGACATACCGTACACTTCTCCAGAGTGGCTGTTGGCAATTTACATCCCGCCCATCAGCGTAGCAAGGCTCCCGTTTCTCCATGGTCTGTCCTGCATTTCTGGTTTTGACACTTTTTCAGCATGGCCCTTTTGACCGATGGGACGCGAGACTTCTTTGTAGCGCTGATTTCCCTTTCCAGGTTGCTTGGTTGGCCAAAAAGGGCGTATGCGTTTTTTGCTGAATATATTCAGGAAAAAACGCATACGCCCTTTTTGGCCAAGGGCATCATTGTCGAGGTTTTGCCGCTTTTCCTGTGCTTTAAAGGCGATTCGAATCTCCCTCCTGAAATCTGTTTCCTGCAATTCTGCCTTGCTTTCAAATCCTCTTCGTTGCCTTCCCTCAATATATTTGTGGACGAGAGTGATCATTTATAAGTCTGCAGGTTTGTGAATTGCAGTGCCCCTGAGCTCCATTTTTCAACTCGCTTTCTTGGGAGCTGGCCGCAAAAGCGCAGGATTGCTTCAGGCCCTATTCTGGTCCCGGGCGGCAGGCTGAGCCTGTGCTTAATTCTTCTTCCTGATGGGAAAATAGAGTTACCTGTGCCTGTCCCAACACCTAGAGTTAGTCTCTCATTGGTTCCCCCTCTTCCCGTTCATCCTCAGGACAAATTGCAACCTGTACGGAACAGGAGGTTAAAGGTGCTGATTCTCCAAGGAGGGAGATTGCTAGTAAAGCGGCTGGAATGGCGAACCCGAGCACAAGGACATGAGAAATGAGGTGAGTTTTAGAAACCTTTCCCAATCACACGGTGTACCATCTTCTGGGTTTCTCATGCATGTTTTCGATGTAGGAAGATGCCCTTGAACCTGGAGATTTGGGACCCATGCGATGGGTACCACGCAGTATTACTTTAAAGGGTCTGCGTTTGCTCACCCGACCTCACCAAACCTCTCAGCCCCAAGAGTGTCCACCCTTATGTCTCAATCAGCTGTGGGTCTAGATATGGTCAATCCAGGTGGCATCACAGCCCCTGAACGAATTTTGTAAGAATTTCTCTCTCTTTCACTGTCTTTGTTTCACGGGTTTGTAAAAGTAATTGATTTTTATAATGGGGTTTAGCTGCTTTTCACTGCTGTGTTTATGTCACTTTACACCCACTTGACTCACTTACAGAGAGATATCAATACATAGGTTTTAAGATTCTTACTAGTCAGATATATTCTTGGGCGGTGAATAGGGGGTGTTGAGTCCAATTCACTGAGCAAGGAGTAGGTCTTGTCTATTACATATTGGGTTTATGGAACGGTATCTGAGGTAATTTGATACCCTTGTTTTATGCATCACCCCACCTCACCTTTCCCGTTAAGCAGCCATAGTGTGTTTCTGAAAGTGTGACTTTGTTCTGTTTTGTAATTCAGTTCAAGGGTAGCAGTTTTTGCATTCCCTCTATAAGTGATATCTTATGATAAGTGTCTTTTTCTGTGTGACTTATTTCACTTAGAATCGTCGTACCTAAATCCACTCATCATGCTGCTACTAGCCTTATGACGTTGATTTCATGGCTGAGTGATATTGCATTGTACATAAGGACCACAACTTCTTTATCCATTTTTCTCTTTCCAGGGATATTTAAGGTGTAACGAAGTGGAGGTTCTTGTCAACAGAGCAGCCCTAAACGTTGGGGTGCCTGTGTCTTGCTGATTTTTAGTTTTCCCAATTTATACACCCATGAGTGGAAGTGCCCTATGCTCTCTAAGCTGAGTTTTTTAGATGTTTCAGGACACACCGTACACTTCTCCAGAGTGGCTGTTGGCAATTTACATCCCGCCCATCAGCGTAGCAAGGCTCCCGTTTCTCCATGGTCTGTCCTGCATTTGTGGTTTTGACACTTTTTCAGCATGGCCCTTTTGACCGATGGGACGCGAGATTTCTTTGTAGCCCTGATTTCCCTTTCCAGGTTGCTTGTTTGGCCAAAAAGGGCGTATGCGTTTTTTCCTGAATATATTCAGGAAAAAACGCATACGCCCTTTTTGGCCAAGGGCATCATTGTCGAGGTTTTGCCGCTTTTCCTGTGCTTTAAAGGCGATTCGAATATCCCTCCTGAAATCTGTTTCCTGCAATTCTGCCTTGCTTTCAAATCCTCTTCGTTGCCTTCCCTCAATATATTTGTGGACGAGAGTGATCATTTATAAGTCTGCAGGTTTGTGAATTGCAGTGCCCCTGAGCTCCATTTTTCAACTCGCTTTCTTGGGAGCTGGCCGCAAAAGCGCAGGATTGCTTCAGGCCCTATTCTGGCCCCGGGCGGCAGGCTGAGCCTGTGCTTAATTCTTCTTCCTGATGGGAAAATAGTGTTAACTGTGCCTGTCCCAACACCTAGAGCTAGTCTCTCATTGGTTGCCCACTTCCCGTTCATCCTCAGGACAAATTGCAACCTGTACGGAACAGGAGGTTAAAGGTGCTGATTCTCCAAGGAGGGAGATTGCTAGTAAAGCGGCTGGAATGGCGAACCCGAGCACAAGGACATGAGAAATGAGGTGCGTTTTAGAAACCTTTCCCGATCACACGGTGTACCATCTTCTGGGTTTCTCATGCATGTTTTCGATGTAGGAAGATGCCCTTGAACCTGGAGATTTGGGACCCATGCGATGGGTACCACGCAGTATTACTTTAAAGGGTCTGCGTTTGCTCACCCGACCTCACCAAATCTCTCAGCCCCAAGAGTGTTCACCCTTATGTCTCAATCAGCTGTGGGTCTAGATATGGTCAATCCAGGTGGCATCACAGCCCCTGAACGAATTTTGTAAGAATTTCTCTCTCTTTCACTGTCTTTGTTTCAAGGGTTTGTAAAAGTAATTGATTTTTATAATGGGGTTTAGCTGCTTTTCACTGCTGTGTTTATGTCACTTTACACCCACTTGACTCACTTACAGAGAGATATCAGTACATAGGTTTTAAGATTCTTACTAATCAGATATATTCTTGGGCGGTGAATAGGGGGTGTTGAGTCCAATTCACTGAGCAAGGAGTAGGTCTTGTCTATTACATATTGGGTTTATGGAACGGTATCTGAGGTAATTTGATACCCTTGTTTTATGCATCACCCCACCTCACCTTTCCCGTTAAGCAGCCATAGTGTGTTTCTGAAAGTGTGACTTTGTTCTGTTTTGTAATTCAGTTCAAGGGTAGCAGTTTTTGCATTCCCTCTATAAGTGATATCTTATGATAAGTGTCTTTTTCTGTGTGACTTATTTCACTTAGAATCGTCGTACCTAAATCCACTCATCATGCTGCTACTAGCCTTATGACGTTGATTTCATGGCTGAGTGATATTGCATTGTACATAAGGACCACAACTTCTTTATCCATTTTTCTCTTTCCTGGGATATTTAAGGTGTAACGAAGTGGAGGTTCTTGACAACAGAGCAGCCCTAAACGTTGGGGTGCCTGTGTCTTGTTGAATTTTAGTTTTCCCAATTTATACACCCATGAGTGGAAGTGCCCTATGCTCTCTAAGCTGAGTTTTTTAGATGTTTCAGGACACACCGTACACTTCTCCAGAGTGGCTGTTGGCAATTTACATCCCGCCCATCAGCGTAGCAAGGCTCCCGTTTCTCCATGGTCTGTCCTGCATTTCTGGTTTTGACACTTTTTCAGCATGGCCCTTTTGACCGATGGGACGCGAGACTTCTTTGTAGCGCTGATTTCCCTTTCCAGGTTGCTTGGTTGGCCAAAAAGGGCGTATGCGTTTTTTCCTGGATATATTCAGGAAAAAACGCATACGCCCTTTTTGGCCAAGGGCATCATTGTCGAGGTTTTGCCGCTTTTCCTGTGCTTTAAAGGCGATTCGAATCTCCCTCCTGAAATCTGTTTCCTGCAATTCTGCCTTGCTTTCAAATCCTCTTCGTTGCCTTCCCTCAATTTATTTGTGGACGAGAGTGATCATTTATAAGTCTGCAGGTTTGTGAATTGCAGTGGCCCTGAGCTCCATTTTTCAACTCGCTTTCTTGGGAGCTGGCCGCAAAAGCGCAGGATTGCTTCAGGCCTTATTCTGGTCCCGGGCGGCAGGCTGAGCCTGTGCTTAATTCTTCTTCCTGATGGGAAAATAGAGTTACCTGTGCCTGTCCCAACACCTAGAGCTAGTCTCTCATTGGTTCCCCCTCTTCCCGTTCATCCTCAGGACAAATTGCAACCTGTACGGAACAGGAGGTTAAAGGTGCTGATTCTCCAAGGAGGGAGATTGCTAGTAAAGTGGCTGGAATGGCGAACCCTAGCACAAGGACATGAGAAATGAGGTGCGTTTTAGAAACCTTTCCCGATCACACGGTGTACCATCTTCTGGGTTTCTCATGCATGTTTTCGATGTAGGAAGATGCCCTTGAACCTGCAGATTTGGGACCCATGCGATGGGTACCACGCAGTATTACTTTAAAGGGTCTGCGTTTGCTCACCCGACCTCACCAAACCTCTCAGCCCCAAGAGTATCCACCCTTATGTCTCAATCAGCTGTGGGTCTAGATATGGTCAATCCAGGTGGCATCACAGCCCCTGAACGAATTTTGTAAGAATTTCTCTCTCTTTCACTGTCTTTGTTTCACGGGTTTGTAAAAGTAATTGATTTTTATAATGGGGTTTAGCTGCTTTTCACTGCTGTGTTTATGTCACTTTACACCCACTTGACTCACTTACAGAGAGATATCAATACATAGGTTTTAAGATTCTTACTAGTCAGATATATTCTTGGGCGGTGAATAGGGGGTGTTGAGTCCAATTCACTGAGCAAGGAGTAGGTCTTGTCTATTACATATTGGGTTTATGGAACGGTATCTGAGGTAATTTGATACCCTTGTTTTATGCATCACCCCACCTCACCTTTCCCGTTAAGCAGCCATAGTGTGTTTCTGAAAGTGTGACTGTTTTCTGTTTTGTAATTCAGTTCAAGGGGAGCGGTTTTTGCATTTCCTCTATAAGTGATATCTTATGATAAGTGTCTTTTTCTGTGTGACTTATTTCACTTAGAATCGTCGTACCTAAATCCACTCATCATGCTGCTACTAGCCTTATGACGTTGATTTCATGGCTGAGTGATATTGCATTGTACATAAGGACCACAACTTCTTTATCCATTTTTCTCTTTCCTGGGATATTTAAGGTGTAACGAAGTGGAGGTTCTTGTCAACAGAGCAGCCCTAAACGTTGGGGTGCCTGTGTCTTGCTGATTTTTACTTTTCCCAATTTATACACCCATGAGTGGAAGTGCCCTATGCTCTCTAAGCTGAGTTTTTTAGATGTTTCAGGACACACCGTACACTTCTCCAGAGTGGCTGTTGGCAATTTACATCCCGCCCATCAGCGTAGCAAGGCTCCCGTTTCTCCATGTTCTGTCCTGCATTTCTGGTTTTGACACTTTTTCAGCATGGCCCTTTTGACCGATGGGACGCGAGATTTCTTTGTAGCCCTGATTTCCCTTTCCAGGTTGCTTGTTTGGCCAAAAAGGGCGTATGCGTTTTTTCCTGAATATATTCAGGAAAAAACGCATACGCCCTTTTTGGCCAAGGGCATCATTGTCGAGGTTTTGCCGCTTTTCCTGTGCTTTAAAGGCGATTCGAATATCCCTCCTGAAATCTGTTTCTTGCAATTCTGCCTTGCTTTCAAATCCTCTTCGTTACCTTCCCTCAATATATTTGTGTACGAGAGTGATCATTTATAAGTCTGCAGGTTTGTGAATTGCAGTGCCCCTGAGCTCCATTTTTCAACTCGCTTTCTTGGGAGCTGGCCGCAAAAGCGCAGGATTGCTTCAGGCCCTATTCTGGCCCCGGGCGGCAGGCTGAGCCTGTGCTTAATTCTTCTTCCTGATGGGAAAATAGAGTTAACTGTGCCTGTCCCAACACCTAGAGCTAGTCTCTCATTGGTTGCCCACTTCCCGTTCATCCTCAGGACAAATTGCAACCTGTACGGAACAGGAGGTTAAAGGTGCTGATTCTCCAAGGAGGGAGATTGCTAGTAAAGTGGCTGGAATGGCGAACCCGAGCACAAGGACATGAGAAATGAGGTGCGTTTTAGAAACCTTTCCCGATCACACGGTGTACCATCTTCTGGGTTTCTCATGCATGTTTTCGATGTAGGAAGATGCCCTTGAACCTGGAGATTTGGGACCCATGCGATGGGTACCACGCAGTATTACTTTAAAGGGTCTGCGTTTGCTCACCCGACCTCACCAAACCTCTCAGCCCCAAGAGTATCCACCCTTATGTCTCAATCAGCTGTGGGTCTAGATATGGTCAATCCAGGTGGCATCACAGCCCCTGAACGAATTTTGTAAGAATTTCTCTCTCTTTCACTGTCTTTGTTTCACGGGTTTGTAAAAGTAATTGATTTTTATAATGGGGTTTAGCTGCTTTTCACTGCTGTGTTTATGTCACTTTACACCCACTTGACTCACTTACAGAGAGATATCAATACATAGGTTTTAACATTCTTACTAGTCAGATATATTCTTGGGCGGTGAATAGGGGATGTTGAGTCCAATTCACTGAGCAAGGAGTAGGTCTTGTCTATTACATATTGGGTTTATGGAACGGTATCTGAGGTAATTTGATACCCTTGTTTTATGCATCACCCCACCTCACCTTTCCCGTTAAGCAGCCATAGTGTGTTTCTGAAAGTGTGACTGTTTTCTGTTTTGTAATTCAGTTCAAGGGGAGCGGTTTTTGCATTTCCTCTATAAGTGATATCTTATGATAAGTGTCTTTTTCTGTGTGACTTATTTCACTTAGAATCGTCGTACCTAAATCCACTCATCATGCTGCTACTAGCCTTATGACGTTGATTTCATGGCTGAGTGATATTGCATTGTACATAAGGACCACAACTTCTTTATCCATTTTTCTCTTTCCTGGGATATTTAAGGTGTAACGAAGTGGAGGTTCTTGTCAACAGAGCAGCCCTAAACGTTGGGGTGCCTGTGTCTTGCTGATTTTTACTTTTCCCAATTTATACACCCATGAGTGGAAGTGCCCTATGCTCTCTAAGCTGAGTTTTTTAGATGTTTCAGGACACACCGTACACTTCTCCAGAGTGGCTGTTGGCAATTTACATCCCGCCCATCAGCGTAGCAAGGCTCCCGTTTCTCCATGTTCTGTCCTGCATTTCTGGTTTTGACACTTTTTCAGCATGGCCCTTTTGACCGATGGGACGCGAGATTTCTTTGTAGCCCTGATTTCCCTTTCCAGGTTGCTTGTTTGGCCAAAAAGGGCGTATGCGTTTTTTCCTGAATATATTCAGGAAAAAACGCATACGCCCTTTTTGGCCAAGGGCATCATTGTCGAGGTTTTGCCGCTTTTCCTGTGCTTTAAAGGCGATTCGAATATCCCTCCTGAAATCTGTTTCTTGCAATTCTGCCTTGCTTTCAAATCCTCTTCGTTACCTTCCCTCAATATATTTGTGGACGAGAGTGATCATTTATAAGTCTGCAGGTTTGTGAATTGCAGTGCCCCTGAGCTCCATTTTTCAACTCGCTTTCTTGGGAGCTGGCCGCAAAAGCGCAGGATTGCTTCAGGCCCTATTCTGGCCCCGGGCGGCAGGCTGAGCCTGTGCTTAATTCTTCTTCCTGATGGGAAAATAGAGTTAACTGTGCCTGTCCCAACACCTAGAGCTAGTCTCTCATTGGTTGCCCACTTCCCGTTCATCCTCAGGACAAATTGCAACCTGTACGGAACAGGAGGTTAAAGGTGCTGATTCTCCAAGGAGGGAGATTGCTAGTAAAGTGGCTGGAATGGCGAACCCGAGCACAAGGACATGAGAAATGAGGTGCGTTTTAGAAACCTTTCCCGATCACACGGTGTACCATCTTCTGGGTTTCTCATGCATGTTTTCGATGTAGGAAGATGCCCTTGAACCTGGAGATTTGGGACCCATGCGATGGGTACCACGCAGTATTACTTTAAAGGGTCTGCGTTTGCTCACCCGACCTCACCAAACCTCTCAGCCCCAAGAGTGTTCACCCTTATGTCTCAATCAGCTGTGGGTCTAGATATGGTCAATCCAGGTGGCATCACAGCCCCTGAACGAATTTTGTAAGAATTTCTCTCTCTTTCACTGTCTTTGTTTCAAGGGTTTGTAAAAGTAATTGATTTTTATAATGGGGTTTAGCTGCTTTTCACTGCTGTGTTTATGTCACTTTACACCCACTTGACTCACTTACAGAGAGATATCAATACATAGGTTTTAAGATTCTTACTAATCAGATATATTCTTGGGCGGTGAATAGGGGGTGTTGAGTCCAATTCACTGAGCAAGGAGTAGGTCTTGTCTATTACATATTTGGTTTATGGAACGGTATCTGAGCTAATTTGAAACCCTTGTTTTATGCAACACCCCACCTCATCTTTCCCGTTAAGAAGCCATAGTGTGTTTCTGAAAGTGTGACTCTGTTCTGTTTTGTAATTCAGTTCAAGGGTAGCGGTTTTTGCATTCTCTCTATAAGTGATATGATAAGTGTCTTTTTCTGTGTGACTTATTTCACTTAGAATCGTCGTACCTAAATCCACTCATCATGCTGCTACTAGCCTTATGACGTTGATTTCATGGCTGAGTGATATTGCATTGTACATAAGGACCACAACTTCTTTATCCATTTTTCTCTTTCCTGGGATATTTAAGGTGTAACGAAGTGGAGGTTCTTGACAACAGAGCAGCCCTAAACGTTGGGGTGCCTGTGTCTTGTTGAATTTTAGTTTTCCCAATTTATACACCCATGAGTGGAAGTGCCCTATGCTCTCTAAGCTGAGTTTTTTACATGTTTCAGGACACACCGTACACTTCTCCAGAGTGGCTGTTGGCAATTTACATCCCGCCCATCAGCGTAGCAAGGCTCCCGTTTCTCCATGGTCTGTCCTGCATTTCTGGTTTTGACACTTTTTCAGCATGGCCCTTTTGACCGATGGGACGCGAGACTTCTTTGTAACGCTGATTTCCCTTTCCAGGTTGCTTGGTTGGCCAAAAAGGGCGTATGCGTTTTTTCCTGAATATATTCAGGAAAAAACGCATACGCCCTTTTTGGCCAAGGGCATCATTGTCGAGGTTTTGCCGCTTTTCCTGTGCTTTAAAGGCGATTCGAATCTCCCTCCTGAAATCTGTTTCCTGCAATTCTGCCTTGCTTTCAAATCCTCTTCGTTGCCTTCCCTCAATTTATTTGTGGACGAGAGTGATCATTTATAAGTCTGCAGGTTTGTGAATTGCAGTGGCCCTGAGCTCCATTTTTCAAGTCGCTTTCTTGGGAGCTGGCCGCAAAAGCGCAGGATTGCTTCAGGCCTTATTCTGGTCCCGGGCGGCAGGCTGAGCCTGTGCTTAATTCTTCTTCCTGATGGGAAAATAGAGTTACCTGTGCCTGTCCCAACACCTAGAGCTAGTCTCTCATTGGTTCCCCCTCTTCCCGTTCATCCTCAGGACAAATTGCAACCTGTACGGAACAGGAGGTTAAAGGTGCTGATTCTCCAAGGAGGGAGATTGCTAGTAAAGCGGCTGGAATGGCGAACCCGAGAACAAGGACATGAGAAATGAGGTGCGTTTTAGAAACCTTTCCCGATCACACGGTGTACCATCTTCTGGGTTTCTCATGCATGTTTTCGGTGTAGGAAGATGCCCTTGAACCTGGAGATTTGGGACCCATGGGATGGGTACTACGCAGTATTACTTTAAAGGGTCTACGTTTGCTCACCCGACCTCACCAAACCTCTCAGCCCCAAGAGTGTCCACCCTTATGTCTCAATCAGCTGTGGGTCTAGATATGGTCAATCCAGGTGGCATCACAGCCCCTGAACGAATTTTGTAAGAATTTCTCTCTCTTTCACTGTCTTTGTTTCACGGGTTTGTAAAAGTAATTGATTTTTATAATGGGGTTTAGCTGCTTTTCACTGCTGTGTTTATGTCACTTTACACCCACTTGACTCACTTACAGAGAGATATCAATACATAGGTTTTAAGATTCTTACTAGTCAGATATATTCTTGGGCGGTGAATAGGGGGTGTTGAGTCCAATTCACTGAGCAAGGAGTAGGTCTTGTCTATTACATATTTGGTTTATGGAACGGTATCTGAGCTAATTTGAAACCCTTGTTTTATGCAACACCCCACCTCATCTTTCCCGTTAAGAAGCCATAGTGTGTTTCTGAAAGTGTGACTCTGTTCTGTTTTGTAATTCAGTTCAAGGGTAGCGGTTTTTGCATTCTCTCTATAAGTGATATGATAAGTGTCTTTTTCTGTGTGACTTATTTCACTTAGAATCGTCGTACCTAAATCCACTCATCATGCTGCTACTAGCCTTATGACGTTGATTTCATGGCTGAGTGATATTGCATTGTACATAAGGACCACAACTTCTTTATCCATTTTTCTCTTTCCTGGGATATTTAAGGTGTAACGAAGTGGAGGTTCTTGACAACAGAGCAGCCCTAAACGTTGGGGTGCCTGTGTCTTGTTGAATTTTAGTTTTCCCAATTTATACACCCATGAGTGGAAGTGCCCTATGCTCTCTAAGCTGAGTTTTTTACATGTTTCAGGACACACCGTACACTTCTCCAGAGTGGCTGTTGGCAATTTACATCCCGCCCATCAGCGTAGCAAGGCTCCCGTTTCTCCATGGTCTGTCCTGCATTTCTGGTTTTGACACTTTTTCAGCATGGCCCTTTTGACCGATGGGACGCGAGACTTCTTTGTAACGCTGATTTCCCTTTCCAGGTTGCTTGGTTGGCCAAAAAGGGCGTATGCGTTTTTTCCTGAATATATTCAGGAAAAAACGCATACGCCCTTTTTGGCCAAGGGCATCATTGTCGAGGTTTTGCCGCTTTTCCTGTGCTTTAAAGGCGATTCGAATCTCCCTCCTGAAATCTGTTTCCTGCAATTCTGCCTTGCTTTCAAATCCTCTTCGTTGCCTTCCCTCAATTTATTTGTGGACGAGAGTGATCATTTATAAGTCTGCAGGTTTGTGAATTGCAGTGGCCCTGAGCTCCATTTTTCAAGTCGCTTTCTTGGGAGCTGGCCGCAAAAGCGCAGGATTGCTTCAGGCCTTATTCTGGTCCCGGGCGGCAGGCTGAGCCTGTGCTTAATTCTTCTTCCTGATGGGAAAATAGAGTTACCTGTGCCTGTCCCAACACCTAGAGCTAGTCTCTCATTGGTTCCCCCTCTTCCCGTTCATCCTCAGGACAAATTGCAACCTGTACGGAACAGGAGGTTAAAGGTGCTGATTCTCCAAGGAGGGAGATTGCTAGTAAAGCGGCTGGAATGGCGAACCCGAGCACAAGGACATGAGAAATGAGGTGCGTTTTAGAAACCTTTCCCGATCACACGGTGTACCATCTTCTGGGTTTCTCATGCATGTTTTCGATATAGGAAGATGCCCTTGAACCTGGAGATTTGGGACCCATGCGATGGGTACCACGCAGTATTACTTTAAAGGGTCTGCGTTTGCTCACCCGACCTCACCAAACCTCTCAGCCCCAAGAGTGTCCACCCTTATGTCTCAATCAGCTGTGGGTCTAGATATGGTCAATCCAGGTGGCATCACAGCCCCTGAACGAATTTTGTAAGAATTTCTCTCTCTTTCACTGTCTTTGTTTCACGGGTTTGTAAAAGTAATTGATTTTTATAATGGGGTTTAGCTGCTTTTCACTGCTGTGTTTATGTCACTTTACACCCACTTGACTCACTTACAGAGAGATATCAATACATAGGTTTTAAGATTCTTACTAGTCAGATATATTCTTGGGCGGTGAATAGGGGGTGTTGAGTCCAATTCACTGAGCAAGGAGTAGGTCTTGTCTATTACATATTGGGTTTATGGAACGGTATCTGAGGTAATTTGATACCCTTGTTTTATGCATCACCCCACCTCACCTTTCCCGTTAAGCAGCCATAGTGTGTTTCTGAAAGTGTGACTTTGTTCTGTTTTGTAATTCAGTTCAAGGGTAGCGGTTTTTGCATTCCCTCTATAAGTGATATCTTATGATAAGTGTCTTTTTCTGTGTGACTTATTTCACTTAGAATCGTCGTACCTAAATCCACTCATCATGCTGCTACTAGCCTTATGACGTTGATTTCATGGCTGAGTGATATTGCATTGTACATAAGGACCACAACTTCTTTATCCATTTTTCTCTTTCCTGGGATATTTAAGGTGTAACGAAGTGGAGGCTCTTGTCAACAGAGCAGCCCTAAACGTTGGGGTGCCTGTGTCTTGCTGATTTTTACTTTTCCCAATTAATACACCCATGAGTGGAAGTGCCCTATGCTCTCTAAGCTGAGTTTTTTAGATGTTTCAGGACACACCGTACACTTCTCCAGAGTGGCTGTTGGCAATTTACATCCCGCCCATCAGCGTAGCAAGGCTCCCGTTTCTCCATGGTCTGTCCTGCATTTCTGGTTTTGACACTTTTTCAGCATGGCCCTTTTGACCGATGGGACGCGAGACTTCTTTGTAGCGCTGATTTCCCTTTCCAGGTTGCTTGGTTGGCCAAAAAGGGCGTATGCGTTTTTTCCTGAATATATTCAGGAAAAAACGCATACGCCCTTTTTGGCCAAGGGCATCATTGTCGAGGTTTTGCCGCTTTTCCTGTGCTTTAAAGGCGATTCGAATCTCCCTCCTGAAATCTGTTTCCTGCAATTCTGCCTTGCTTTCAAATCCTCTTCGTTGCCTTCCCTCAATATATTTGTGGACGAGAGTGATTATTTATAAGTCTGCAGGTTTGTGAATTGCAGTGCCCCTGAGCTCCATTTTTCAACTCGCTTTCTTGGGAGCTAGCCGCAAAAGCGCAGGATTGCTTCAGGCCCTATTCTGGTCCCGGGCGGCAGGCTGAGCCTGTGCTTAATTCTTCTTCCTGATGGGAAAATAGAGTTAACTGTGCCTGTCCCAACACCTAGAGCTAGTCTCTCATTGGTTGCCCTCTTCCCGTTCATCCTCAGGACAAATTGCAACCTGTACGGAACAGGAGGTTAAAGGTGCTGATTCTCCAAGGAGGGAGATTGCTAGTAAAGCGGCTGGAATGGCGAACCCGAGCACAAGGACATGAGAAATGAGGTGCGTTTTAGAAACCTTTCCCGATCACACGGTGTACCATCTTCTGGGTTTCTCATGCATGTTTTCGATGTAGGAAGATGCCCTTGAACCTGGAGATTTGGGACCCATGCGATGGGTACCACGCAGTATTACTTTAAAGGGTCTGCGTTTGCTCACCCGACCTCACCAAACCTCTCAGCCCCAAGAGTGTCCACCCTTATGTCTCAATCAGCTGTGGGTCTAGATATGGTCAATCCAGGTGGCATCACAGCCCCTGAACGAATTTTGTAAGAATTTCTCTCTCTTTCACTGTCTTTGTTTCACGGGTTTGTAAAAGTAATTGATTTTTATAATGGGGTTTAGCTGCTTTTCACTGCTGTGTTTATGTCACTTTACACCCACTTGACTCACTTACAGAGAGATATCAATACATAGGTTTTAAGATTCTTACTAGTCAGATATATTCTTGGGCGGTGAATAGGGGGTGTTGAGTCCAATTCACTGAGCAAGGAGTAGGTCTTGTCTATTACATATTGGGTTTATGGAACGGTATCTGAGGTAATTTGATACCCTTGTTTTATGCATCACCCCACCTCACCTTTCCCGTTAAGCAGCCATAGTGTGTTTCTGAAAGTGTGACTTTGTTCTGTTTTGTAATTCAGTTCAAGGGTAGCGGTTTTTGCATTCCCTCTATAAGTGATATCTTATGATAAGTGTCTTTTTCTGTGTGACTTATTTCACTTAGAATCGTCGTACCTAAATCCACTCATCATGCTGCTAGTAGCCTTATGACGTTGATTTCATGGCTGAGTGATATTGCATTGTACATAAGGACCACAACTTCTTTATCCATTTTTCTCTTTCCTGGGATATTTAAGGTGTAACGAAGTGGAGGTTCTTGTCAACAGAGCAGCCCTAAACGTTGGGGTGCCTGTGTCTTGCTGATTTTTACTTTTCCCAATTAATACACCCATGAGTGGAAGTGCCCTATGCTCTCTAAGCTGAGTTTTGTAGATGTTTCAGGACACACCGTACACTTCTCCAGAGTGGCTGTTGGCAATTTACATCCCGCCCATCAGCGTAGCAAGGCTCCCGTTTCTCCATGGTCTGTCCTGCATTTCTGGTTTTGACACTTTTTCAGCATGGCCCTTTTGACCGATGGGACGCGAGACTTCTTTGTAGCGCTGATTTCACTTTCCAGGTTGCTTGGTTGGCCAAAAAGGGCGTATGCGTTTTTTCCTGAATATATTCAGGAAAAAACGCATACGCCCTTTTTGGCCAAGGGCATCATTGTCGAGGTTTTGCCGCTTTTCCTGTGCTTTAAAGGCGATTCGAATCTCCCTCCTGAAATCTGTTTCCTGCAATTCTGCCTTGCTTTCAAATCCTCTTCGTTGCCTTCCCACAATATATTTGTGGACGAGAGTGATCATTTATAAGTCTGCAGGTTTGTGAATTGCAGTGCCCCTGAGCTCCATTTTTCAACTCGCTTTCTTGGGAGCTGGCCGCAAAAGCGCAGGATTGCTTCAGGCCCTATTCTGGCCCCGGGCGGCAGGCTGAGCCTGTGCTTAATTCTTCTTCCTGATGGGAAAATAGAGTTAACTGTGCCTGTCCCAACACCTAGAGTTAGTCTCTCATTGGTTCCCCCTCTTCCCGTTCATCCTCAGGACAAATTGCAACCTGTACGGAACAGGAGGTTAAAGGTGCTGATTCTCCAAGGAGGGAGATTGCTAGTAAAGCGTCTGGAATGGCGAACCCGAGCACAAGGACATGAGAAATGAGGTGCGTTTTAGAAACCTTTCCCGATCACACGGTGTACCATCTTCTGGGTTTCTCATGCATGTTTTCGATGTAGGAAGATGCCCTTGAACCTGGAGATTTGGGACCCATGCGATGGGTACCACGCAGTATTACTTTAAAGGGTCTGCGTTTGCTCACCCGACCTCACCAAACCTCTCAGCCCCAAGAGTGTCCACCCTTATGTCTCAATCAGCTATGGGTCTAGATATGGTCAATCCAGGTGGCATCACAGCCCCTGAACGAATTTTGTAAGAATTTCTCTCTCTTTCACTGTCTTTGTTTCACGGGTTTGTAAAAGTAATTGATTTTTATAATGGGGTTTAGCTGCTTTTCACTGCTGTGTTTATGTCACTTTACACCCACTTGACTCACTTACAGAGAGATATCAATACATAGGTTTTAAGATTCTTACTAGTCAGATATATTCTTGGGCGGTGAATAGGGGGTGTTGAGTCCAATTCACTGAGCAAGGAGTAGGTCTTGTCTATTACATATTGGGTTTATGGAACGGTATCTGAGGTAATTTGATACCCTTGTTTTATGCATCACCCCACCTCACCTTTCCCGTTAAGCAGCCATAGTGTGTTTCTGAAAGTGTGACTTTGTTCTGTTTTGTAATTCAGTTCAAGGGTAGCGGTTTTTGCATTCCCTCTATAAGGGATATCTTATGATAAGTGTCTTTTTCTGTGTGACTTATTTCACTTAGAATCGTCGTACCTAAATCCACTCATCATGCTGCTAGTAGCCTTATGACGTTGATTTCATGGCTGAGTGATATTGCATTGTACATAAGGACCACAACTTCTTTATCCATTTTTCTCTTTCCTGGGATATTTAAGGTGTAACGAAGTGGAGGTTCTTGTCAACAGAGCAGCCCTAAACGTTGGGGTGCCTGTGTCTTGCTGATTTTTACTTTTCCCAATTAATACACCCATGAGAGGAAGTGCCCTATGCTCTCTAAGCTGAGTTTTTTAGATGTTTCAGGACACACCGTACACTTCTCCAGAGTGGCTGTTGGCAATTTACATCCCGCCCATCAGCGTAGCAAGGCTCCCGTTTCTCCATGGTCTGTCCTGCATTTCTGGTTTTGACACTTTTTCAGCATGGCCCTTTTGACCGATGGGACGCGAGACTTCTTTGTAGCGCTGATTTCCCTTTCCAGGTTGCTTGGTTGGCCAAAAAGGGCGTATGCGTTTTTTCCTGAATATGTTCAGGAAAAAACGCATACGCCCTTTTTGGCCAAGGGCATCATTGTCGAGGTTTTGCCGCTTTTCCTGTGCTTTAAAGGCGATTCGAATCTCCCTCCTGAAATCTGTTTCCTGCAATTCTGCCTTGCTTTCAAATCCTCTTCGTTGCCTTCCCAAAATATATTTGTGGACGAGAGTGATCATTTATAAGTCTGCAGGTTTGTGAATTGCAGTGCCCCTGAGCTCCATTTTTCAACTCGCTTTCTTGGGAGCTGGCCGCAAAAGCGCAGGATTGCTTCAGGCCCTATTCTGGCCCCGGGCGGCAGGCTGAGCCTGTGCTTAATTCTTCTTCCTGATGGGAAAATAGAGTTAACTGTGCCTGTCCCAACACCTAGAGTTAGTCTCTCATTGGTTCCCCCTCTTCCCGTTCATCCTCAGGACAAATTGCAACCTGTACGGAACAGGAGGTTAAAGGTGCTGATTCTCCAAGGAGGGAGATTGCTAGTAAAGCGGCTGGAATGGCGAACCCGAGCACAAGGACATGAGAAATGAGGTGCGTTTTAGAAACCTTTCCCGATCACACGGTGTACCATCTTCTGGGTTTCTCATGCATGTTTTCGATGTAGGAAGATGCCCTTGAACCTGGAGATTTGGGACCCATGCGATGGGTACCACGCAGTATTACTTTAAAGGGTCTGCGTTTGCTCACCCGACCTCACCAAACCTCTCAGCCCCAAGAGTGTCCACCCTTATGTCTCAATCAGCTATGGGTCTAGATATGGTCAATCCAGGTGGCATCACAGCCCCTGAACGAATTTTGTAAGAATTTCTCTCTCTTTCACTGTCTTTGTTTCACGGGTTTGTAAAAGTAATTGATTTTTATAATGGGGTTTAGCTGCTTTTCACTGCTGTGTTTATGTCACTTTACACCCACTTGACTCACTTACAGAGAGATATCAATACATAGGTTTTAAGATTCTTACTAGTCAGATATATTCTTGGGCGGTGAATAGGGGGTGTTGAGTCCAATTCACTGAGCAAGGAGTAGGTCTTGTCTATTACATATTGGGTTTATGGAACGGTATCTGAGGTAATTTGATACCCTTGTTTTATGCATCACCCCACCTCACCTTTCCCGTTAAGCAGCCATAGTGTGTTTCTGAAAGTGTGACTTTGTTCTGTTTTGTAATTCAGTTCAAGGGTAGCGGTTTTTGCATTCCCTCTATAAGTGATATCTTATGATAAGTGTCTTTTTCTGTGTGACTTATTTCACTTAGAATCGTCGTACCTAAATCCACTCATCATGCTGCTAGTAGCCTTATGACGTTGATTTCATGGCTGAGTGATATTGCATTGTACATAAGGACCACAACTTCTTTATCCATTTTTCTCTTTCCTGGGATATTTAAGGTGTAACGAAGTGGAGGTTCTTGTCAACAGAGCAGCCCTAAACGTTGGGGTGCCTGTGTCTTGCTGATTTTTACTTTTCCCAATTAATACACCCATGAGAGGAAGTGCCCTATGCTCTCTAAGCTGAGTTTTTTAGATGTTTCAGGACACACCGTACACTTCTCCAGAGTGGCTGTTGGCAATTTACATCCCGCCCATCAGCGTAGCAAGGCTCCCGTTTCTCCATGGTCTGTCCTGCATTTCTGGTTTTGACACTTTTTCAGCATGGCCCTTTTGACCGATGGGACGCGAGACTTCTTTGTAGCGCTGATTTCCCTTTCCAGGTTGCTTGTTTGGCCAAAAAGGGCGTATGCGTTTTTTCCTGAATATATTCAGGAAAAAACGCATACGCCCTTTTTGGCCAAGGGCATCATTGTCGAGGTTTTGCCGCTTTTCCTGTGCTTTAAAGGCGATTCGAATCTCCCTCCTGAAATCTGTTTCCTGCAATTCTGCCTTGCTTTCAAATCCTCTTCGTTGCCTTCCCACAATATATTTGTGGACGAGAGTGATCATTTATAAGTCTGCAGGTTTGTGAATTGCAGTGCCCCTGAGCTCCATTTTTCAACTCGCTTTCTTGGGAGCTGGCCGCAAAAGCGCAGGATTGCTTCAGGCCCTATTCTGGCCCCGGGCGGCAGGCTGAGCCTGTGCTTAATTCTTCTTCCTGATGGGAAAATAGAGTTAACTGTGCCTGTCCCAACACCTAGAGTTAGTCTCTCATTGGTTCCCCCTCTTCCCGTTCATCCTCAGGACAAATTGCAACCTGTACGGAACAGGAGGTTAAAGGTGCTGATTCTCCAAGGAGGGAGATTGCTAGTAAAGCGGCTGGAATGGCGAACCCGAGCACAAGGACATGAGAAATGAGGTGCGTTTTAGAAACCTTTCCCGATCACACGGTGTACCATCTTCTGGGTTTCTCATGCATGTTTTCGATGTAGGAAGATGCCCTTGAACCTGGAGATTTGGGACCCATGCGATGGGTACCACGCAGTATTACTTTAAAGGGTCTGCGTTTGCTCACCCGACCTCACCAAACCTCTCAGCCCCAAGAGTGTCCACCCTTATGTCTCAATCAGCTGTGGGCCTAGATATGGTCAATCCAGGTGGCATCACAGCCCCTGAACGAATTTTGTAAGAATTTTTCTCTCTTTCACTGTCTTTGTTTCACGGGTTTGTAAAAGTAATTGATTTTTATAATGGGGTTTAGCTGCTTTTCACTGCTGTGTTTATGTCACTTTACACCCACTTGACTCACTTACAGAGAGATATCAATACATAGGTTTTAAGATTCTTACTAGTCAGATATATTCTTGGGCGGTGAATAGGCGGTGTTGAGTCCAATTCACTGAGCAAGGAGTAGGTCTTGTCTATTACATATTGGGTTTATGGAACGGTATCTGAGCTAATTTGAAACCCTTGTTTTATGCATCACCCCACCTCATCTTTCCCGTTAAGCAGCCATAGTGTGTTTCTGAAAGTGTGACTCTGTTCTGTTTTGTAATTCAGTTAAAGGGTAGCGGTTTTTGCATTCCCTCTATAAGTGATATCTTATGATAAGTGTCTTTTTCTGTGTGACTTATTTCACTTAGAATCGTCGTACCTAAATCCACTCATCATGCTGCTAGTAGCCTTATGACGTTGATTTCATGGCTGAGTGATATTGCATTGTACATAAGGACCAAAACTTCTTTATCCATTTTTCTCTTTCCTGGGATATTTAAGGTGTAACGAAGTGGAGGTTCTTGTCAACAGAGCAGCCCTAAACGTTGGGGTGCCTGTGTCTTGTTGAATTTTAGTTTTCCCAATTTATACACCCATGAGTGGAAGTGCCCTATGCTCTCTAAGCTGAGTTTTTTAGATGTTTCAGGACACACCGTACACTTCTCCAGAGTGGCTGTTGGCAATTTACATCCCGCCCATCAGCGTAGCAAGGCTCCCGTTTCTCCATGGTCTGTCCTGCATTTCTGGTTTTGACACTTTTTCAGCATGGCCCTTTTGACCGATGGGACGCGAGACTTCTTTGTAGCGCTGATTGCCCTTTCCAGGTTGCTTGGTTGGCCAAAAAGGGCGTATGCGTTTTTTCCTGAATATATTCAGGAAAAAACGCATACGCCCTTTTTGGCCAAGGGCATCATTGTCGAGGTTTTGCCGCTTTTCCTGTGCTTTAAAGGCGATTCGAATCTCCCTCCTGAAATCTGTTTCCTGCAATTCTGCCTTGCTTTCAAATCC